>NC_138776.1:181736950-181966950 GCF_965119305.1 Pelophylax lessonae | reverse complement strand
TCCAGAACTAGACACAGCTTGCCTTCCTTCCTGGGGACCATGAACAGGTTTGAATAAAAGCCCTGAAAACATTCCGCACACGGAACCAGAACTATTACTCCCTGTTGTACCAAGTCTTGTACTGCCCCAAAGAAAGCCTGTAATCAATCCAGGGACAGTCGCATATTGGAAGGAAAAAACCTTACCGGCGGTAACTGGACCGTATGACCTCGTGAACCCATTTGTCTTGTATCCAGGATAGCCACAGGTCCAGGAACCTCTAAAGACGTCCCCCCACCCCAGATACGGGTGAGGGTGCACCTTCAGGCCTAAGTGGCCTTGTCCTCAGGTCTGGAGAAACTTGATTTTTGTTTGCCAGGGTCGCTTGGCGCCACCCGAGGGAGTCTTGAAGAGCTTTGCCTTATTGACTGACCCTGAGGGACAAAAAAACTTCTTGTGTGCTGAAAAGGAGGGACCCCTTCTGCGACGAGGGTCCTTACCCTTGTTAGCCTGTCGGAGAAAGGTACTCACCCCGTGTGAGACCTTTGATAATGTCATCCAGGGTAGCCCCAAACAGGCGATCTCCTTGAAAAGGTAGATTAGTCAAGGCCTTCTTTGAGGTCTGATCTGCAGACCAACACTTAAGCCAAAGTATACGCCAAAGGACCACTGCCGAAACCGACAGTCGGCCCAATATGCGAGCAGTATCCAGCACGGCATCGCAAACAAATTGCAGCCCCTGCATCAACTGACCCAACAAAAAAGGCAGGAGGAAGATGCTTCCCCTCCAGGTCACGACGTAGTAACTTAGCCCATTCAGTCAATGTTTGCGAGACAAGGACAGCTGTAAACAACGGTCTTAGTGCAGACCCCGCCAAGGAGTACATATTGCGGGCCACAGACTCCGCCTTACTATCCGCCGGATCCATAAAGGACGGGGAATCCTCCACTGGGATCATAGTAGCTTTATTCAGTCTTGAGACTGGAGGGTACACTGTAGGTGGCACAGTCCACTTCTTTATAAGGGACTCCTCAAAAGTGTAGCGTCTAGCAATCTGCTTAGGCACCCCAGGGGAACGCTTTGGGCGGTCCCATTCTTTTTTGAGATTGTTGTCAAAATACACAGGAAAGGGAAAATTCTTTGTCGCAGCTGCGTCCTTCATTTTTAGGGTCTCACACACAGATATACCCAGTGCGTCCACCAGATCGCCTTTTCTTGCGCGGTGATGGAGGTAGAAATGTCCTCCTCACTGTCAGAGGAGACAGGGAGCAGGGTAGAAGACCCTGGCAAGGAGACCCGCGTCTGCGGAGACATCAGATAAGGCAGGGGTAGGCGGAGGGCTTTTTTTGGCACCTCGCCCATTAAAGGCCACCTCCATCCGGGACACAAACTATTCCAGGACCGCCAACAGTGCATCTATAGACCGCTGGGATCCGGAGGGCCCTGCGGCCTCCTTGAGGGGGTAAGGTAGGGACACATGTTCTGCAGAGTCCATGTTGCACCAGGGAATCCCGTCAGCAAAAAGTTGAAAAAAACTTTTTTTTTTCAAAATATCCCACCACGCTGCAGCGCCCCCAAGAGGTCAGGCAGGGTGCACTGAAGACCCCCAGCAGAGAGAGAGAGAGAGAGATCCCCCAAACTCACCACCCTACGCCAAAGATGCACCAGGAGGCCCAGAACGCCTGCACAGCACTTGTCTGCAGCGATCTCGACCTAGAAAGAAAGATCTGAAGATCAGCACTAGGGTATAGGGAGGGGTTCCACCAAGAAAAACCTCTCCAGGAACTCCCAAAACATGGGCGTCAGTGATTCCTATTAGAAATCCACTGCAAAATGGCTGCCGGGTGTACCAATATGGCCACTGAATCATGCAGAGCACATGGGTTACAAGAAAATGGGGGCCCTGCGTGGCCTGCAGAGCTACTGAGGACACTCGTGGGGACCCCCCGCCTCCTGGACGGGATTAACAGGAAGGGGGCCCTGGGAGTGACAGGTAAACCCCCCCCCCCGATTATTCGTCCGTCACCAGCGGCGCACCCCTGCCCCACCTGCGGCCTGATGAGGTTTGGAGAGCATGCTCTGTCGCCATCTCGACTCAAACAGGAAGTGCAGACATACACACAGCTAAGCTGTGTTCTGAGGCTATTTGGGTGTCTAATTGTGGGGACCCCCCTTGAAAGGTATTTATTGTAGCAACCCCAGATGATGTCTAATGAGACTAAAGTGTTGCGTCTACTTTGTTTACTACTTACAAGCGCTTTTTTTCTCATCGATACTGTAAGTGTTCCTACTTTTAAAATAAATGGTTCCTATGTTGGTACACACTATGTGACCTTTTATTTTATTGAGCTCTTTTGGAGGATATCTTGGCCGTGGTCTCAAACTGTTACCCATTGATCTTTCCATATGGATGTTGTGATGCCTTTGGAGGTGATCCCGAAGTACTGAAGACATTCCAGAGTCAGCAATACAGTGACAACTATTTCTCCTCAAATGAAGGAGTGAACTAAAGAGTGTATACTCTATTGGGTCCTATCCATCTGGTAAGCCCCATACTTACCTCATTTATCGGTGGTGGTCACATATACTGGAGATCACTATATTTTATTCAAAGGAGATTCTGCACTTTGCACTTTTGGTGGACTTTCCTATAGACAACGTTGTATATATTCTCCTCTTTAAACTGGATGGACTATATGCATTCAATCATTTTCTATTACTTATATGTATATGTACTTTTATGACCATTATTATGGTTTATGCCACAATGCACTGTAATACATGTTCGCACAATTTTTGCTTCATTTGCACATATTGATCTGTATGTTTTGAATCTTACTTCACTTATTTATTTATTTTCAAATCACCAGCGCTGCAATATTTTTTATCAATAATTAAAGTCATTAGCAAATAAAAAGTTGCACAAGTCAGATCTGTTCTTGAGATAAGCCCAGACGGCGTGGGATTCCTTCAAGTGGACCACAAATCTTCTTGTAAGTTGTAATAACTATGCAAATCCTATATATGCAGAACTTTGTCTTTTGAGAAATAATAACATCAAACTTAAAATGGCTGCAATTCACAAAAAGGTGGACTGTTAGGTGAATAAAATGACCACTTCAAACCAAATCCCTACACATTTCCCCCCCTTTGATAATTTTGAACCACCGATCTGCATTTTTACCTACAATGGCCTGGAGTAACGCAAGTGAAAGGTGTACAAGATGAGAGACTCCCAACAGTAATCACCTCATTGTGGGATGCCTGGGTTATTAGCTCACTGATTCTGTACACACATCTTACCCATTGGTCCTCCAATGTAAGGCTCACAAACATTTTATCCCTTACTAACTTACCTCAATTTTTTCCAAGGCCCAATCTCTTATCCAGTACCGGAACCTTACAGATAAGCTAGCCTTATCTATAAGATTGGAGAACTGGAGAGAGACACAATGAACCAAGACTTCTAAGCAGTCATACAAAGAGTCTATGAGAATGCCCACTGGGAGGGGGAAACACGTAGACGAGATTTCGGCCTTTGCAGCAACGTGAACATCACTTCCGGGCTATTGGAACGCAAGCGGAAGTGTGTTGGAACGCACGCCGCTTTTCCTATGCTGAGCACACAGTGCCATTGATAAACCAGCCTCTAGGAGCTCCAAATTAACTTATCTACATGCCTATAACGTCTGATATATTGTAGGTGCATTTATTTTGGATTCATCTAATAAAGTTTTGAACATACTGCACTATTGGAATCTTCTCTATCCTTCCATGCTGAGTATTGGAAATTAGGAGACATCCAAGTAGCCCCATCCTCTACATTTACCAGCTAAACCTTGTTAAGAGCCCTATGCATTACTGCCCAGGGGTCCATATTGTCTGGTAAGTGAATTCACTTTAGGGGGGGCGTGAAACACAGAGTCACCTTGCACGAAAGTCACATGGATGCTTTGAACTAAGAGCACTCTTCACAAACTTACACTAGACACTTGCTTATATAAACTTTTCTCAAAACAAAAAATTTCTTATAAAAACTTTTTTTTACGTTTTTTTAACTTGTTTGATTGTATTTTTTCCCTTATGTGGAAATATAAATTCACACAACCATTTACTCTATAGCTAAACAGGAAACAATAATATTTTGCAGGCCATCCTATAAGACGTCATTCTGAAATCTCCTTGAAAACAGACATATAAGAAAACCTTCCAATCTATGAGAAAAAGAGAGTCCTCAAGATCCCTGTTTTCTCTCGATCAATGCCTTGTCTGCAGGCATAAAACACATTCAGTTGTGCTCATAAGTTTACATACCCTGGCAGAATTTATGATTTCTTGGCCATTTTTCCGAGAATATGAATGATGACACAAATACTTTTGTTTCACTCATGGTTAGTGTTTGGTTGAAACCATTTATTAGCAATCAACGGTGTTTACTCTTTTTAAATCATAATGACAACAGAAACTACTCACATGACCCTGATCAAAAGTTTACATACCCTGGTGATTTTGGCCTGATAACATGCACACAACTTGACAAAAAGGGGTTTTAATGGCTATTGAAAGGTAACCATTCTCACCTGTGATCTGTTTGCTTGTAATTAGTGTGTGTGTATAAAAGGTCAATGAGTTTCTGGACTCCTGACAGACCCTTTCATCTTTCATCCAGTGCTGCACTGATGTTTCTGGATTCTAAGTCATGGGGAAAGCAAAACAATAGTTAAAGGATCTGCGGGAAAAGGTAGTTGAACTGTAAAAAACAGGAAAGTGATATAAAAAGATATCCAAGGAATTGAGAATGCCAATCAGCAGTGTTCAAACTCTAATCAAGAAGTGGAAAATGAAGGGTTTTGTTGAAACCAAACCATGATCAGGTAAACCAACTAAAATTTCAGCCACAACTGCCAGGAAAATTGTTCGGGATGCAAAGAAAAACCCACAAATAACTTCAGGTGAAATACAGGACTCTCTGAAAACATGTGGTGTAGCTGTTTCAAGATGCACAATAAGGAGGCACTTGAAGAAATGGGCTGCATGGACAGAAGAAAGCCAATACTATGCAAATGCCACAAAGTATCCTGCTTACAATATACGCCAAACAGAACAAAGACAAGCCTCAAAACTTCTGGCACAAAGTCATTTGGAGTGATGAGACCAAAATTGAGCTTTTTGGCCACAACCATAAACTCTACATTTGGAGAGGAGTCAACAAGGCCTATGATGAAAGGCACACCATTCCCACTGTGAAACACGGAGGTGGATCGCTGATGTTTTGGGGATATGTGAGGTACAAAGGCACAGGAAATTTGGTCAGAATTGATGGCAAGATGAATGCAGTATGTTATCACAAAATACTGGAGGAAAATTTGCATTCATCAGCCCGGAAGCTGCGCATGGAATGTACTTGGACATTCCAGCATGACAATGATCATAAACACAAGGCCAAGTCGACCTGTCATTGGCTACAGCAGAATAAAGTCAAGGTTCTGGAGTGGCCATCTCAGTCTCCTGACTTCAATATCATTGAGCTACTCTGGGGAGATCTCAAAAGTGCAGTTCATGCAAGACAGCCCAAGAGTTTACAGGAACTGGATGCTTTTTACCAGGAAAAATGGGCAGCTTTACCATCTAAGAAGATAAAGAGCCCCATCCACAAATACCACAAAAGACTTCAAGCTGTCATTGATGTTAAAGGGGGCAATACACGGTATTAGGAACTGGGGTATGTACATTTTTGATCAGGGTCATTTGGGAAGTTTCTGTTGTCATTATGAGACATAAGAGTAAACACTGTTGATTGATAATAAATGGCTTCAGCCAAACACAACCATGAGTGAAAGAAAAGTTTTTGTGTTATTATTCATATTCTCTGAAAAATGGCTAAGAGATCATAAATTCTGCCCAGGTATGCAAACTTATGAGCACAACTGCATATGGAAGTCCAATGATTCCAAGTCCTTTAAGACAAGTTCTTTGAGGTTGCTTTTTAAGGGTTGATGTCTGTCAGAGGAGATATACCTGTAACAGACTATTTCCATTCATTCTCGCTTGAGGTTCCCTTTAGCTTTTCCCTTAGGAAAAAAAAAAAAGAGTATCTTAGAATGTCCTATCACATTTTTGTATATCTTCATACACATGATCACCCTAACATTTTAGGTAAACCTTTTTAGAACATTTCAGATTTTTTTCAATTATAAAATATGTTACATCTTTGTTCTGATTAGATGGTATCAGGAATTTCCCCCCACTCTGAAAATCCATCATAACTAACATCTCTTTCATAAATCCAATACTCTTGTTTAGCTTTCTCGCACATAATTGTCACAACTCAATTCAACTGGGCAGTCAATACAAAAACGCACTTTGCTTTGGTAGGTCTCTTTCACTCCCCCAGAGGGCACTATTCAAATACATAACATATCATAACATATAGCAATGTAACTTCATATAGCCTTATCATTAATCTCAATTATTTGTTAAGTCACTGTCAACTTTAACCATTTGTAGTAATCCTTTTACCTCTTATTTAATATAAACTCGGATTTCTATTCTTCTGCTAATCTCTCTGAAATAACAAAGTCTACATTTCTAGTTTCCTTTGCTAATAGTTTGTTTACTACTTCATACACTAACGAGATTAATATATATATTATCACTATTAATTCATGCCTTACAATAAGAGGAATCATACCACACATATCATACAACAATTAATCAAATTGAACTGAGTACTGTTCACCTTATGAATTTAAGAAGGCTTGATTTCTCACAAATGTAGTCCAAAAGAATCAGTTACCAAGATAGTCCCGCATTGATTCACAACTTTTGGTCATTGGTCAAGGTGTTCTTCCCCTCTGTAACTCCAGGCTTGCCTTCTTCTTCTTCTTTCTGTAGGACTAAAAAAAATGTCATCAGTACTGAGCAGTCTTGCTGAAGACACAAACTGCCCACCAGGCAACGAGCATTCGGTCTGATTACTCAGCACCTGTTGTCAGACATACATTACAGTACAACGACTGCTGTAGTAGTACAAAGCACCAAGGGAAGCCAAGCAGAGGCTCATCTGATACCTTGCTTACAACAATTGTAGGTCTCCAGGCCCCTTAGATGTCAATCTGCCTGAAGCAAATAAGCAACCTTATTGGAAGTGAACCATAGAAGGCCAATGATAGTCACAGAAACCTGACGGACATAATCATATTTCTAGAAAATGATTAGCTTTCATCTTTACTAAAATCATGATATTCTTACTTCTGACTATAAAATGAGATGGAATATGTAAGTGCTGTCTTATCTAGAAGCTACAAACACGTTTCATTATTTTTTTTATAACAATAGGACTTCATTTGTTAGCTTATATTAGCATAAAACGTTTCCTTCCTTTTATTATAGGACAAGCATGCATTCTAAGGGTTAATGGTTTTTTAAGGCTTAGGCTTATACATTACTTGCTTAAAGTAATCTCTGGTGGACAGAGATAAGACCTAGTTTAGCTAAAATGCCCAGATAAGTTGACTGTACTTAGTGAGCAAACAAATGTTAAAAGATAATATTAAAACACAATTCCATAGTATGATGGAAATAAACCATTTAAAAGTTAGTCTACAAAATTCAAAAACATTGATGCCACCAAACTCCAGTATACTTAGATAAATGTAGTCCAAGATATGTCAAGGATTTGAACACAGAACTTTCCAAATAAAAAAAAGAAAACTTAAACTCTGACAATTGTCATATTCAGTGCTCTCGATCTGCTCCTACAGATAAGAGCCGGAGGGAGCTAATCTCAATTGTAAAAGATTCCTTTAAGAAAAATGACACTTTGCGAGCAGGATATATACGTACAGTATATACCAGGGCTTGAAAAATTTGCTTGGAATCTAGGAGCCAGTTAAAAAAGTTAGGAGTCGCATTCGCGCATACCGAATGGCCAGCTTTTGTCGGACTACCTGCCATACACACGGCTGAATGGCGGCCAGTTTTTATTGAATCGGCTGATGTTGCCTGGCATTCAGACAGTGTGTTCTTGGATTGATGGTGTGATGGGCAGTGGCTCACTAGAGAAGGATAGTACAGCAAGGTGGGGGCAATAGGAGATTCAGTGATCCAGTAACTCATACGGGCACCTCCACTAAACGGAATCCGCTTGCTCCGCTAATCCCAGCTGAGCAGGCAGATGACAGACCCTGTCCACTCTGCTATGCAGAGCAAACACTAACACAGTCCCGCTCTCCTCTATGGGGCCTGTCCATTTCCATTTGATGCCATCTGATTCGATCCGCCGGACGAACCGAAAATATGAACACCGTCTGTTTTTGACGGACAGGATCGGATGGTGGCACTTGTCAGCGGACATCCACCACTCCATAAAGGATACTGAAGGGTCCGATCAGGTCCGCCTGATAAACTGACCGGCGGACCTGATCCGACAGCCCATGTGAAAGGGGCCTTCGGCTGTGTGGCATAACAGGGAGAGAATGAAAAATAATAAAAAAAAAAGATTTTTTTATGAAAAAAAATAAAATAATAATAAAAAAAAATGTTTCCATCTTTGTGATGTTGTATATGGAACTGAGGCCATTCCAACCAGCTGCCCCACAATCCCTGTCCACTCACCGGTAAGGACAGGGTGCCAGATCAAGCCCGCAACACCTTCAACCTCTCCTCTTTGGAAAGAGATGGGTGGGCAGTGAGAGCAGGCAGGGGAAACCCTCAGCCCCGTCAGTGACTACTCATTGCAGCCCCAGCCACAACAAGAGGCCGCTAGTATCCCAATGTAAGCGTCTCACTCCAGCAGGCCGTAAAGCCATGGCCTCAATTACCGGCCATCTTAGTCCGGCGCATCTTGGCCTGCATAACCGTGGACGGAGGCCGCATGGCAGACATTCCAACCTGCAAAAAGGAATTTCAGGGAGGTGGCACTCCGTGCCCCCCTCCCCCCACCAATTTAACACAACTAGAGGATGATCAAATGAAATGCAATCAGTATACAGAGGTTTACTTCTTTTGAGAGATATTAAAGGAACACTCTAACCACCATGACCACTTCAGTGATTTGAAGTGGTCATGGTGGTAGGAGTCAGAAATACTGCACATGCTGGGATATTTACAATTATGTGCTGGGGGCTAGTTGCACCCCTATCACATGTGACTTACTGCCGGTGGGTACTGCTGGTGGGTACTGCTGGTGTGTACTGCTGGCTGATACTGCTGGCTGACACTGCTGGTGGGTACTGCTGGCTGGTACTGCTTGTGGTTACTACAGGCTGGTACTGCTGGTAGTTACTGCGGGCTGGTACCACTGGTAGTTACTGCTGGTGGGTACCACTGGCTGGTACTAGTGGTGGGTACATCTGGCTGGTAAAGCTGGTGGTTACTGCTGGCGGGAAATGCTGGCTCCTCTGAGAGACATTAACAGAGTGTGATGAGCGGTGCTGGAGGAAGCATGCAGAGCCGATGCTTCCTGTATATCTCCTCTCACAGGTCGAGTGCATTTGATATCACTCTGCCTGTGACAGGACAGAGCCAGAACTATACAGGAAGTATTGTTCTGACAGCCTGGAGCCAGGATATTGCACGGCACTTGCGGGTGCCAGGGAGCCGCAGCCCGCATGCGGGAGACTCCCGCACCTCGAGGGAGACTTGGGATGTTTGGCATTGGGAGAGGACACCTGCCGCTGTGTAGCCCAAGCACCAGGCTGCTAATTCTAGTCGCCAATGTGACCTGGCGCCTGGGGTTTGTCGAGCCCTGGTATATACTCATACACAGATGTAGCACCCTCCTAGGTAGGTGCTAGGCAGAGAAAGTATAGTTGCTCTGTCTGTTTATCAGGAGAGCCTGATTAATAGTTAGGCCTGTTGCATGTGTCCAGGGTGTGATTCATCTGGGCTGAGGGAGTGTCCCCCACTGAATCCAATAGGGGAGCCTGTTGGACAGTGGAGGAAACCAAGCTAGTGATGCACAGGCTTTTGTAACTATCTCAGTGGGTTGGCACAAGCAGTGGTGCATCCTGGGATATGTTATAAAAGCCAAGGGCACATGTGACAGGGTGTCTTCGGGCGAGAAGCCAAGTCCCAGAAGGAAGGTGATGGCTGTCTCCTCTTCTGTAGCTGTGAGGGTGGTTGTGGGCAGTCACACTCACACACATCTTTATGCACGTTCACGTATACATATATACACATGCCTTCCATGAGCATAACCATCCTCACAAATTATAAAATCAATCACGCTTTACAAAAACTTCATACATTTTCCTGACACTGATACAAATAAGTTATCTCAGCCTATCAAAAAGGGACCTCATGAATTGTTCACAAATTATATTTTTACAATATTGACTGTATTGTAACTTTTCCAAAGATTTCCCCTTATAGACTATCTGATGAGGGCGATAAACTACAAAACATTCAGTCATTATATCTCATTTTTACCCGGAAAGGATTTGGTTCTCTCAATTGTACAACGGACCCATCTAGATTATAAAACATAGTTTTCATATATTCTCTTTCCCTTCTCTTCCTTACAACAATGTCTCTATGGACCTTGTTTGTGCACTGTTGCACAGTCATGTTGGAAAAGGAAGGGGCCTTCCCCAAACTGTTCCCACAAAGTTGGGAGCATACAATTGTCCAAAATGTCTTGGTATGCTGATGCCTTAAGAGTTCCCTTCAGTGGAACTAAGGGGCCAAGCCTAATCCCTGAAAAACAACCCCACACCATAATCCCTGCTCCACCAAATGATTTGGACCAGTTCACAAAGCAAGGTCCATAAAGACATGGAGGAGCAATTTTTGGGTGGAGGATCTTGACTGGCTTGCACAGAGTCCTGACCGCAACTCAACAGAACATATTTGGGATGAATGCGAGGGGAGACCGCGAGCCAGGTCTTCTCATCCACATCAGTGCCTGACCTCACAAATGCGGTTCTGTAAGAATGGTCAAACATTCCCATAGACACACTCCTAAACCTTGTAGACAGCCTTCCCAGAAAAGGTAAAGCTTTTATAGCTGCAAAGGGTGGGCCAACTCAATATTGAACCCTAGGGACTATGACTGGGATGCCATTAAAGTTCATGTGCTTGTACAGGCAGGCGTCCCAATACTTTGGGTAATACAGTGTATGTCAACTAACGTAGAGGGAAAGAACAACTTGAATTACCCTTCTTCTCATGTGGAACTACTGTATATTAAATAGAAAGATTTCTTTAGGAAGCATTAATAGGCTTTTCTGAATATTTGTACTAGAGAAACATGGTGGAATTTTTGTTTTTCTTTAAGGCTTGGTGATAAAATACAAAGCCGTTACACAATACTTAGGGCAGTTCATTTTTCATAGCAAACAAATATTTACAGACAGTTCTGCAGTAAATGATATTTACAAAGCAGTTGAATTCAAGACACAGGTTAGTGGAGATGGTGACGCAGATTGGTTTGTTTTTGGTGGAACGGACAGCGTTTGATTTTTAAAGCTTTCTAGGTGGAGAACCCCATTCAACATGACGTAAGTGTGATAGGGCTCACTTGGCTTTAAAATGACATTATCTCTATAAGGTCAAAATAAAACTAAAGCCACCCTGTAAAAAGAGATACTATAAACATACCTTTGTGGTGGCCCCTGTCTCAAAAATCTGCCATACAGTAGATCCCAAACTGCTGCAGGTATCCAACACTTCTGGGTGTATAAAATACTTACTATTGCAAAAAGATCCCCTGGGGGTGGGACTTTGAATGGCAAAAACCAGAGTTTGAGTAAGTTTGAACAGCTTTATTTGTACAATCTAGAACATTCATAGACAAAACTTGGAAGTAATTGTGTACATAAATGAAAAACATATAGTGATTAAAAACAAGTGGCCGAACAATACATCATAGATAAGAATGGCTGGGATTTCTTGGAGCGAAGGGACAGACGCGTTTCGCTTGGTAACCTTTCTCAGTGGTCCAGCAGAAAAAATCACAGACTAGAGATGTGAAACAAATTACGGTCATTAGAAAGAAGGCATAATAGAAAAATATTGCATATAAAGACATTTACATCCATGTTTTCTACAAGATGTCTGTTACACCCATATAGGGTCATCAAATTTCACAGCATAATTTCATATTAACGGGTATTTACATACCTTGAAAAAACATCCTAAGTGTGATGTGGAAGAAAAGGCCACAAAGCTTAAAAAACAGAGCCAGAGATGTCTCTGGCTTGTATTATCGACAGAATTCACCGGGTATTAGCCTCTCTAGGTCTTTGTCTGGCCTTTAAACATCATTTTGTACCAATTGACATGTCAAGTATCAAGGTGCAGATGGCTATATGAGACGGGAGGGGTGCAGCTGTCCCACAAGAGACTCCCACGAGGATCACCAAAAAGGTGGCCCACACTGTGCGGCGTCTGTGAATAGAATATTAGTGGATATTAATCTGGCCCATATTGTGTGTCCATACCTACAATGGATATCGTACAGGATTGTAATGTTGTATACATACGGTAGAGATATATGTCCAACGTAGATTCCTTGCAAAGGCGATAATGTAGCCTAATCAGAAAGTGTATGTCTCCTTTAGTGGGGGGAGTTCCTGTGTATGATATAAGAAATGGGGTAGGTCAGACAGAACCAGGGGTCCTTGGTGTGAAATAGGGAAGCAGTGGATAGCATCACCACCATGAGACACATTGAAACCAGAAATGTGGGAGACCCCAGACATCCCCTCAATAAGTGAGTGGTCTCTGGTAAGAAATTTGTGTGCTTCTAGATAAGAATAGAAAAAATGCCAGTTGTAAATGTAGAAAATATCAGGTCGTTAGGATCTCTCAGAACAGTATATATATATATGAGTGCTTTGTGATGCATATAATTTAGTAGACAGATAGGTCAATATTGGTCATTCTCACTAAGTCATTTATCAATCCAGTATATAACATACAGAGCTCTAGTCCACACTCTATCGACTTTCTAGATATCACGATCACCAAAGATCGTGAAGGCCAGATCAAAACTTCTCTCTACAGAAAACCCACGGCAGCCAACATTATACTTTATGCCACTAGTTCGCATCCGACTCCATTAATACGATCCATTCCTTACGGACAATACCTCCGTTTACGGAGGAATTGTTCCGATCAACATACTTTCAAAATGGAAGCAGATAAACTAAGGATGAGATTGACCCTAAGAGGATATTCACAAACATGCCTTAAAAAGGCCTATAAGAGAGCCCAATCGCATACAAGACAAACCTTATTGTTTAAAAGTCAAATTAAAAAATCAACTGCATTGGTATCCCCGATGGAGAATCCCCAACATCAATCCCGGATTATTACCAAGTATACGAAACAACATGACCGTGTCCAAAAAATTGTGAGCAAGTTCTGGCACCTGCTCACGTGTGACCCTGTTCTGAGCCCCTTTGTAACACAAAAACCTTCTATAACCTATCGCAAAACCCAATCTCTGAAAGATAAACTGGTTAAAAGTGAATTCACTGGGGAATTCAGATGTGACCCCTGCAAAAGGACATCGACTTTCAAATGTGGGGGTTGTAATATCTGTCAGTACATGTGTACCCGTAAAGATATCAAACTACCCAACGGCTGTCCATACATTTTGCTAATTGCAAAACTGCAGGGGTAGTCTATCTCCTCCTCTGTTGCTGTGGATGTTTTTATGTGGGTAAAACAAAAAACGAATTTTTAAAACGGGCACAGAGGCACATCTCCAGTATGCGCTCGTGTAACCCAGATCTCCCCCTAGGGAGACATGTACAGGGACTACACAATGGTATTTTTCCACAAGTTTATTTCATTATTTTAGACCACATACATCCCAGCAACAGGGGAGGAGATTGGGACAAAACCCTACTACAACGTGAATCCAGGAGGATTCACACATTAAAGGCCACCATCCCCCCCGGTTTAAATGACAATATTAGTTTTAAACCATTTTTGGAGGGATTTACCTCAGGCAACTGGGAACCTTAAAAATTGCAAAAATGAAAATCAAATGTCCACCATGATGTGTATTTTTTTCTTTTTTATTTTTCCTTTGCCCCCCCATATATAACACTGTGACAGATCCCATCTAACTAGGTGACATAAAATCAAATTGTTTTCCTTGGTTTTTTATGACCAAGCTATATCGATGTTTCTGCTTTAGCCGTTTCCTCTTTTTCTCCTTTTTCCATTTGTTGTCTCTTCAAACACTTTTCCCAATATCTACTGTTAAGCACTTTCTGCAACAATAACGGGTAACATGGCATTGTTCGTGTTTTTTCTATGTAACAATATCATTCATATTTACACATTTCTATATGTCTGGCCTATGGATTTTTTTCATTGCAATATCTGGTATGCAATCATGTCTGCCTTAACCAATTGTCAAACATTATGTCTGTTCCTCCATTATAGATCGATCGGGACATGTCTGGGGTGCTTCTTTTCCCATTTTTCTGACTCCCCACAGCGCACAAAGGGGCGTTCCCACGCCCCTTACATTGACTATACGGTGTCGAATATGTTGACATCCGGCGGTCACATGGTGCGCGCTGGCGTGCCCGGAACGCACGCCGCGGTCCACGCTTGTTGTGGGCGGCACCGCTGCGCTGCGGACACGGGGGATCACCTCCGGCCCAGACGTGCAGGCGGGGCGGTCACGCCCCCGAACACACTGCGCATGCGCCGGCGTCTTTTTATGGCGGACACTCGCATCTAGAGTGCGCACCGCCATTACCTTACATCGGATGGATACAAGGTAGGATTCGAGCTGGATAGAAATTCACCACCACGACACACCACTACAACTTGGGATTATCTTACCTTTGGGGATTCCTTTGGGCTATTTAGTAACTTTCTTGCTGCCTTTCCCTGATACTTGGTGACAAGGTATAAATCTACTATATCTATTTCTATGCACCCCTTAAGAACCAATATGAGTGCTCTGTATGTTATATACTGGATTGATAAATGACTTAGTGAGAATGACCAATATTGACCTATCTGTCTACTAAATTATATGCATCACAAAGCACTCATATATATATACTGTTCTGAGGGATCCTAACGACCTGATATTTTCTACATTTACAACTGGCATTTTTTCTATTCTTATCTAGAAGCACACAAATTTCTTACCAGAGACCACTCAATTATTGAGGGGATGTCTGGGGTCTCCCACATTTCTGGTTTCCATGTGTCTCATGGTGGTGATGCTATCCACTGCTTCCCTATTTCACACCAAGGACCCCTGGTTCTGTCTGACCTACCCCATTTCTTATATCATACACAGGAACTCCCCCCACTAAAGGAGACATATACGTTCTGATTAGGCTACATTATCGCCTTTGCAAGGAATCTACGTTGGACATATATCTCTACCGTATGTATACAACGTTACAATCCTGTACGATATCCATTGTAGGTATGGACACACAATATGGGCCAGATTAATATCCACTAATATTCTATTCACAGACGCCGCACAGTGTGGGCCACCTTTTTGGTGATCCTCGTGGGAGTCTCTTGTGGGACAGCTGCACCCCTCCCGTCTCATATAGCCATCTGCACCTTGATACTTGACATGTCAATTGGTACAAAATTATGTTTAAAGGCCAGACAAAGACCTGGAGAGGCTGATACCCGGTGAATTCTGTCGATAATACAAGCCAGAGACATCTCTGGCTCTGTTTTTTAAGCTTTGTGGCCTTTTCTTCCACATCACACTTAGGATGTTTTTTCAAGGTATGTAAATACTCGTTGATATGAAATTATGCTGTGAAATTTGATGACCCTATATGGGTGTAACAGACATCTTGTAGAAAACTTTGATGTAAATGTCTTTATATGCAATATTTTTCTATTATGCCTTCTTTCTAATGACCGTAATTTGTTTCACATCTCTAGTCTGAGATTTTTTTCTGCTGGACCACTGAGAAAGGTTACCAACCGAAACGCGTCTGGTCCCTTCGCTCCAAGAAATCCCAGCCATTCTTATCTGTGATGTATTGTTCGGCCACTTGTTTTTAATCACTATATGTTTTTCATTTATGTACACAATTACTTCCACGTTTTGTCTATGAATGTTCTAGATTGTACAAATAAAGCTGTTCAAACTTACTCAAACTCTGGTTTTTGCCATTCAAAGTCCCACCCCCAGGGGATCTTTTTGCAATAGTCTTTACTCAGGGATGCTGGCAATTTCCAGGGTAACCACCGCATCCGAATTCTCTATTCCATATAAAATACTTACTTTCCTACCACGCTCTCTGGTTCCTTCTGCTGAATTATACATCCTGTAATGAGACAATAATTGGTGGAAGGAACCACAACAGAAGCAGATATTTGACACAGCCTGAAGTGTCGGATTCCCGTAGCAGCTGATGATCTGAAACACAGTGGATTTTTTTTAGATGGGGCCACTGGAAAGGTAAGCATATAGCATCTACTCTTAAAGAGGAGTTCCGGCCACAAAATCGATTTTGGGCCATCCGCTTGCTCTTGGTCACCTGAAAAAGAAATGGATAGTTTATGATTTTTTTTTCGTTTACTTACCTTGTTATTGAAGAAAATATACTCACCTTTCTTCCACTTCCTCCCTCTGCGGCCCGCGCCGTCACTTCCTCTTTGCAGTGATTCCTGGGAGCTGAACGTAATCACTCCCAGGAATCAATGCGCCTGCACTGGCCCCGCTCGTCACTTCCGGTGTGGCGCCTCATTCCCTGCTAAACATGCCCAGAAGCTGTGGAGGGATGATGCGCCCACACCGGAAGTGACGAGCGGGGCCGGTGCAGGCGCATTCTGGGAGAAGAGGACACGGAAGAGGACGCAGAAGAGGATCGCGCTGGCTTCAGCTGCCCACATCCGAGATTGCATCGCTGGAGAAGACATTTTCAAGGTAAGTATTTCTTCTAAAAGGTAAGTGCAACCCAGGACAGTACAGAGGCTATCCATTGTGGAATGTACTAGCCCTGACTGTCCCGGGGGTATTTTTAGCTAAATTTCACCCCCGTGGCCGGAACTCCGCTTTAAGGGGGAACTTTAGTCAGAAAATTAAGTCCTACTAGATCATTCAGGCTGGCCCCTTTTCAGGTATAGCTATGTTAAACATTAAAAATAAGTTCCTTTTGGAATGTTCACTCACTATCAGCCAATCACATGACAGCAACTCAATGCATTTAGGCATCTAGACATGGTGAATATGAGTTGCTGAAGTTCAAACCGAGCTCCAGAATGGGATTTAAGTGACTGATCATGGCATGACTGTTAGTGCCAGACAGGCTGGTCTGCATATTTCAAAAACTGCTGATCTATTGGGATTTTCACGCACAATCATCTCTAGGATTTACAGTGAATGGTCTGAAAAAGAGAAAATATCCAGTGAGCGGCAATTGCGTGGACAAAAATGGTTTGTTAAAGTCAGAGGACAATTGGCAGACTGGTTTGAGATGATAGAAAGACAACAGTAACTCAAATAACCACTCATTACAACAAAGGTATGCAGAATACCATCTCTGAATACACAACAAGCTGAATCTTAAAGCAGATGGGCTACAGCAGCAGAAGACCACCTGGTGCCACTCCTGTCAGCTAAGAACAGGAAACTGGAGCTACAATTCGCACAGGCTCACCAAAATTGGACGATAGAAGATTGGAAAAATGTTGCCTGGTCTGATGAGACTCGATTTCAGCTAGAACATTCAGATGGTAGGGTCAGAATTTGGCGTAAACAACATGAAAGCATGGATCCATCCTGCCTTTTTTTTAATGGTCCAGGAAGGTGATGGTAGTTTAATGATGTGGGGGATATTTTTCTTGGCACATTTTGGGCCCCCTTCATACCAATTGAGCATAGTTTAAATGTCAGGGCCTACCTGAGTATTGTTGCAAACTATTATCCATCCCTTTATGATTACAGTGTACCCATCTTCTGATAGTAGATGTATATTGGGAGCTGCGCCAGACATATATTAAACAATCTATCACAGTAATACAGTCCATGAACAATCTAATGGAGTAGAACTGCAGGTAGAAAGAAAGGACCCGATCCAATCAGCCAATCACCAGTGAATAGTGAGAGAGATGAGTTACACCCTGTGCTTACACCCGTAGCCTCTTACCGGAACTTTTGACCCTCCTGTCACAGAGTGGTCAAACAGGCATAAGAGCAAACAGCGCTCGGTGTAAATGATGGTTCCTAGTCACATTCCTCACATTCCTTAGCAGGGAGAGAGAACTTCACAATTCACAGATGTACAATGCCTTCACAGGACCCCACAGAAGTGTCTTTCACATACAGGCTCAGAAAAAAGACAGAGGGGCAACCAATCGTGAAGTACATCGAGGCACATAAATTTATTAAAAAGTAATGCACTTACATAGTAGACATCATATAACAGCATCAATGAATAAAACCGCGGTATGTAGCGTGCTCAGCTCCAATACGTCCGCCTTACGCGTATCGTCAAACATCTATGACGATCTTCTGATGCCTACTTCAAGCAAGATATGCACCATGTCACAAAGCTCAAATCATCTCACCGCTGTTTTTTTGAACATGACAATGAGTTCACTGTACTGCAATAGCCTACACAGTCGCCAGAGCTCAATCCAGTAGAGCAGGGGTGTCAAACTCAATTTAATCTTGGGCCGCATCAGCATTGTGGTCGCCCGGGTTGGATCAGTAAGACTAGATATCCAGAGCACCACCCCCCACCCCTTACATCAGATGCCAACTATCAGAAGTCAAGGGTTCCCCAACCTTCCTTACATCACAGTGGGGGCAAAGCAGGAAAGCAGAAAGTGCAGGGTCTGGAGGAGGACAAGAGAAGGGCTGGAGTCTTCTGAATGCTGAGACCAAAGGAGGCGGAGATGAGGGGGTGCTGCAGCTGCACAGAGAGGCGCAGGATCTGAAGGCAGAGTTCTGTCCTTCTCTCTGCTGCCGACTTCTGAGACAGGGGGTGGTGGGGGTGAGGGGAGTGCTACAAGCTGTAGGAGAGGTGTGAGGGCCACATGAAATGACCTGGAGGCCCGGATTCAGCCCACGAGACTTGTGTTTGACACATTTGCAATAGAGCAACTTTGGGATGTGGTGAAATGGGAGATTTGCTTAATGGATGTGTAGCCGACAAATCTGCAGCAACTGCATGATGCTATTATGTCAATATTGACCAAAATCTCTGAGGAATGTTTCTAACACCTTGTTAAATCTATGCCACAAGGAATCAAGGCAGCTCTGAAGGCAAAAGGGGGTCCAACCCGGTACTAGCAAGGTGGACCTAATAAAGTAGCCAGTTGAATGTATGCTCCTTGCTAAAGAAGATTATTTTTTATCAAGTTGTTATGGGTAATGTTCCACTTTAAAGACTGGCTTTAGTTTGATTTTGACCCTACGTTGATAGGGCCACTTTATGTCACAATCACTCATTTAGTCTATTCATATTTTATAAAGCTCAGCAATAGCTTCCGGGCTTTTTCACACTTTGGTAGGGTGTAAGTAAACATACGGTATGGTACACATTAATTGGAGTTTGGCATTAATGCAGCCCATTCATTATAAATGGACTGCCAACACACCACGACGGATAGAAAAAAAAACACATGAACCTTTTTTAGCAAGATTGTGCATTAGGGTGCACTGTAATATGTGTTGGGCCATACACAATAAATAGCACACAAATGTGAATGGGTGCTTAAAGATCTGGTTCCTGGCTGTTTTAGCTCTAAACAAAATAATAGGTTTTGGCTTGACTTGTAACAGTGTCACCAATTTCTTTCCTCTCGTGTTGAAACAAGGAAAACATCCCTGAATTTAAACACACTGTACATCACACTATTTCATTTACAAAGAAACAATGTTGAGCCATTAGACTGACATCATATAGCTATTTTTGAACACAGCATGTATACAAAGTACTAATGACGAATGTTATTGTGCTGCTTGCTTTGCTCTGCTCTTTGCACCTTGTGTAACCTACCTGATCTGCTACTGGTTATTCCTGTACTGTAAAACAATCTGACTCATTATTACCTAAGGATCGTCTTTAAGTGTGGCTCTGACAAACAATAACGGTATGTAATAAAACATTTGCATGGTGTGATGTAATAATTGTCCTAGGACTCTTCAGCTATACACAATATTAATCATTTTTTTGAGAGCGAGTTACTGTACTAGCCATGGTTTACACAGGTAATGTATGGAAAGGCTACATCAATATGGGTCCACCAAGAGACTACAGAATAATACATTTTATAAAGATGAACCTCAGCTAGGATAAACCCTGAGATTGCCACTTCATACTGTGAGGGACTAGAAATCTTTTCAAAAAAGGTAGTTTATTTTTTCTATGAATGAGTTAGGCCAATACAGAATAAAATGGTCAGGGTTTTTCCTAACCCTGCAAAAGTCTTACCTGGTTGATAAAAATAGACTAACTTTTCCTTTGGTCATACCTACAGTATGAGCTAAAAGTCTGGGGAGAACGTAAATTCCCTTTTTTTCTGTACTTTCAACATCCAGGACACTCCAGTGTATTGTTACACTTCCTTTCATCCTGGTTCAGCTTCTCTCATAATAAAGAGGCATCATACCTCCACCCTTGTGGCAGGGTTTGGCACTGCTAGCATAAATACGGTGCCTCTTATTCTTGGCAGGGCGTTTTTTTTTTTTTTTTTTTTATATCAGATGCATTATCCTTGTTTGTAGTATTGTTCCCTGATTTCTTCTTCCTTCTATATTGCTCTGAAGGAGTGGTGTGTGATGTCACTTCTGGGCACTGCAATGCAGGAAGTCCATGGTGGCCACTTTGTTGTAGCCAGGCACTCTTCTGCATTCTCTGTAGCTCTATCTCACTCTTTCCTTTCCAAATATCTATCAGACATCTTCGATGGAAGAGGGGGGATGGAAAATTGTTGTCAGGTATCATTCTCATGCATTAGCCCATTGCCCTCAGACAGCATTGACATTCTTTTGACTGCTCCAGGGAAAATGTGTGTTTTCCATGCCTAGCGCCTGAGATGCAAGGCAAAAGAACCCATATGGAAGAAAAATATATTTCCAATATATTTAGGGAAAAAATTTTAGAAATATATTGAATATGGCCAAAATTGTAGCATTTCAAATATATTTCCAATATATTTGGGAAAAAAATAAATTAAAAATGTTTTTTTTAAATATATTTTAAATATATTTTTCTTCCATGTGGGAATTTGCAAGATTTCAAAGATTGTGACTAATGATTTGCTTTGGTAAGCTTTATCCCTGATCCTTGGCCAACAACAAGCTAGTGGACTCAACACCTAAAGGTGTATGAGGTGTTTATGCACCTCGCCAGCCATGTTACTTTGTGGTTACACAATGAAATTACTTTTAAGGAATTGATGAACATGAGTGCTGATACAGATTTTATAAAGATTTGTTTAACAACTTTTTCTGCAGCTAAACCTTGCCATAGATGATTCTTTTTTTTTTTTGTTCATCCAGAGGGATTAATGAAAAGAAACAAAGGGGATTCCTCCATTCACTAAATGTAGATGGATAGAAAAATCCTCCCCGCTAGGGACTCCACTGTCAGAATACACTGACCAACAGCTACAGCTGGCTAATCAAGAACAACTTTCCAACAAGCCCATTCTAAAGATCAACTTGTGTAATAAAAAAAAAAAGCAAAGTCACAGGTGGTTGAAAATGTGTTCAGTCCATGCTCTACTGGCCGAATTTCGATCCATTCATAGCCAGCATAAGCCTTCCATAACTTTAGTATATAAGGCTAAGTAGAACCAAAGGCAAAACTTTTTTACTTATTTAATATTAGATAGAGTAAAGGAGGAGTATTATAACCCCTCAGTTCTTTTTCATCTGTGTTGTGTCCCATTGCAGAGATTTCCCTTCACTTCCTATGCTGGGGTGTCACCAGGATCACCATAACTGTTGGAAGATTTCTCCTACATTCTTGTTCTGGTGTCAACCCAAATTTTTTAATTTTCTTTTAATTTCACTTCAAAGGATAAAAGCAAACAGGATATAGGGGCGGAAGCTACCCAGGAGGTGCACAGACAGAAATAAAAACTTGATAGGGGTTACAATCCCTCTCCACTCTATCCAAAACAAAAAATGTTTTTCCTTTAGTTATACTTTAAGGCTCTGTTCACACTAGGTCACTCCGACTTAGGGGGCGACCTGTGAAGTCGCATGCAGCGCGACTTGCACGGACTTCATAAAATGAGTGTCTATGCAAGTCGCCTCCAGGTCGCCCTGAAGTAGTGCAGGACCCTTTTTCTAAGTCGGAGTGACTTGTGTCGCTCCTATTAGAACGGCTCCTGTACTACACAATGGGAGAGTGAGGACCGTGACTTGTCAGGCTGACAAGCCGTGGTCCAAGTCGGACTAGTGTGAATGCGGTCTAAAGGTTCGGACTGGACAATATAACCTTACAACTATTATGAGGGGGGGGGGGGATTAAAACAAACAAAAAGTCCTCACTCTAATCATTATGTAGCACACAAAAGCCTTCCTAGAAAAGAAGATGTTTACAAGTCTCAGGGTAATTCACATTTTAGGATAGTGGGACGAGCCATTACAAATCATTACTTTTCATCCCTCTAGCCAGATGCACATCCGGATAATGTTTAGACTGGGTATATTCAGATGGTCCTAAAATCCAGTGTTGACTGGTTGGAGACTACCTCCACCCTAAGGGGAATTAAACTAACTTTGAATTTCCTAACGGAGGCCTCTATAAAGCTAGTCACCACATCATCAAGAATCACACTTTTGTTTGTCTTTAGCCATAGGGCATTATGGCTAAAATTGTGCCCTGCTGATGCTTTCTCCAAGCAAAGGTATTGTTCTATACCCTTTGATCGTACAATTTGATACTGTAGGAAGGTGCAGTTTTGATCTCTTTTGGAGGAGGCAATTATAAGAGAAATGAAAGTCAGTTCCTATCACTCAAGATAAGCAGAAAAAAACAGCAGTCCTTTCAAGACAAGTGACTGGGTTTTTACAAAAGTGAGGCCTGCAGCTATCAGCACAAACAAGAGTACCTTAGAACCTCCTGGAAAAGTGTGTCCAAACAGCCCTACTTAAAAATTCTAGACCCAAGTCAAAAACTGCCTCAAAATCCACAAAAGCCTTCCTGAAATGAGGCTCACCCAGTTTAACCTGGTGGGTGCAAGACTTTGTTTCTTTGGGGGAGTCTGGGCAGACACCATCAAGGTCCAGTGGGCCTGGGTTTCAGGAGGCCACATATTCGAATTTCAGACTTTTTCCCCCAAAAGGTTTCTTTATAGAGATTCAAGTACCAATATCCATTCAAAGCAGTCCTGCCAGGGGAAGAGGGAGTCACTGTTGGCACTTCACGGGATATCCCTTGAGGTTTATTCACCCTATTCTTAGTGCAAAAATCTAAGGGAAAGGCTTTTCCCCCCTGAGACGTTTCTCGCATGCTGGAGCCGGTACCAGCTGCATCTTACTTATTTGTTCGGACATGTACTTTGCTACTTTGTAAGTAGATTTGCTATTTTATTCTTCAATAAACTGAGCAGTTTTACACTACTGGAGGCTTCATTTGTTCTTTTGCTGGTCATTATCCTGAACGAATAGGAGAACAGAGCATTGGATTCCTCAGCCGCTGTATTTTATACCATCCCTGTGAATGATGATCTGACCTACACAGCCATGTCCTTCTTAGACTATCTAAAATTTGGGCTCGTGCCTTATAGTAAGAGGCTGTGCATGTAGGTGGAGGGAGTCACTGTTGGCACTTCACGGGATACCACTTGAGAGATTTATGGACACCGCTTACAGATATGGGTTTCAATATCACCTCTATTCTGATGACACCCAGATCTATCTCTTGACTCCTCAACTTACCCCCTCAATCTCCTCACGTATCACAAACTTAATAGCGACATATTAATATAGATGTCACACCACTTCCTCAAACTCAATCTTTCTAAAACGTGAACCTTCCCATGATTTTACCATTGAGATCAATGGCACAAACATTGGTCCCTCCACACAAGCCAAAGTGTTGGGTGTTATCCTCGACTCTGACCTCTCCTACAGCCCCCACATCCAATCACTGGCTACATCTCACTGCCTTAACCTCCGCAACATTTCAAGAATTTGCCCCTTCCTGACTAATGACACAACAAAACAATTTATTCACTCCTAGGTTATTTCCCACCTTGACTACTGCAACTGACTCCTCACTGGGCTAGCTTTACACAGGTTATCCCCCTTCAAACTACTATGAATGTTGCTGCTAGACTAATACAGCCTACTAACCGATCCATGACTGTTGCTCCTGCCAATCCCTTCACTGACTTTCCCTACACCATCGTACAAAATTCAAAATACTAATTACAACATACAAGGCCATCCACAACATCGCCCCCAGCTACATCACCAACTTCATCTGCAGATCTCCGGTCCTCAGGAAGGATGTCCTGGAATTCACCGGTCCTCAGGAAGGATGTGCTGGAATTGGAAAGAGTCCAGAGAAGGGCAACAAAAATAATTAGGGGAATGGAGGACATCAGCTATGAGGAAAGACTACAAGCACTGAACCTATTCTCTCTAGAGAAGAGACGTTTGAGGGGGGATATGATATCAATGTACAAATACTGTACTGGCGACCCTAGCATAAGGAACAAACTATTCAGAGAAAGGAGATACAATAAGACACGTGGCCACTCACTAAAACTAGAGGAAAGGCGGTTTAACCTTAAAATGCGTAAGGGGTTCTTCACTGTAAGAGCGGTAAGGATGTGGAATTCTCTTCCACAAGCAGTCGTATCAGCAGGGAGCATTGATAGTTTCAAAAAACTATTAGATGGGCACCTTAAAGACCACAACATACAGGGGTATACAATGTACGGTTAAAAGCAAACACACACACACATCATAGGTTGAACTGGATGGACTGATGTCTTTTTTCAACCTCACTAACTATGTAACTATGTACTATGTAACTATGTAAGATATCGCCCAAATCGCAATCTCTGCTCTTCCCAAGACCTCCTGCTCTCTAGCTCCCTTGTTACCTATTCCCCTACTCGCCTCCAGGACTTCACCAAAGCCTCTCCCATCCTCTGGAACTCCTTGTCCCAGTATGCCCGGTAAGCCCCTACCCTGTCCACCTTTAGGCGATCCCGGAAAAATCAATTATTTGGGGAAGCCTACATCCCTCCTCCTCCACCTAAGAACTGTACCCGAGTCAACTCCATCAGCTATTACCTTTTTTTACCACCTCTCCCTCCCTTTAGATTGTAAGCTCCATCAGCAGGGCCCTCCTATTCCTTCTGTATTGAAATGTATTGTAACTGTACTGTCCCCCTCTACATTGTAAAGCGCTGCATAAACTATTGGCATTATATAAATCCTGAATAATAATAATAATAATAATAATAATATATCTAGAGACTATGCATTAATGCACTTCTACCACAACAGTGCTTGTTTGTTCATTACGTTTACGATATAAGTGGAGTTTTGTCTTTGTATACAATAGCCCTGATGAGATTTACATTGCCACAACACAGAGTGGGTGACCTATAGGGTCTCTTCCGCCACAAAAAAACTCTGCCAGTCAGTTTCTTTTTTGTTTAACCACTTCAGCTCCGGAAGGTTTTACACCCTTAAAGACCAGGCCATTTTTTGCGATTCGGCACTATGTTACTTTAACAATTGCGCTGTTGTACGATGTTGTACTCAAATACAATTGATGTCCTTTTTCCCCCCACAAATAGAGCTTTCTTTTGATGGTATTTTATCACCTCTGCGGCATTTAGATTTTGCGCTATAAACAAAAAAAGAGCGACCATTTTGTAATATTTTTCTGCTATAAAGCATTCCCAATTAAAAAAAAATTAAAAATCTAATTTTTTTAATCAGTTTAGGCCAATTTGTATTCTGCTACATATTTTTGGTAAAAAAAAAAATCCCAAAAAGCGTATTTTAATTGGTTTGTGCAAAAGTTATCGCGTTTACAAACTACAGGATAGATTTTTGGACTTTTTATTTTTTTTTTGTTTTTAATAGTAATGGCTGCGATCAGTGATTTTTAGTGGGAATTTTCATTCGCTATTGTCACACAATGGGTGGGCTCAGGGCGCACTGCTCTGTGCCCCAGGTCCACCCTCTTCTGAAGCCTATTAGAGCCTCTGGCTCTAATCAGGTGATTAAACAAAAACCCCATTGAACTCCATGTGTCCGGCGCCACGCATGCAGATTAGGGGGCCGGACGCACGGATGGGGGGGGGGCGTGCCCCCAATGCACCAGCCGCCACTGGGGAGGACTACTTCAGTTTGTATTTTTGGACCGATTCAGGACTTAAAACTTCTTGGGCATCCATGGCTCAGATTCCAGCGGAGGTGATTTGAAAGATCGCCAGCTGATCTTTATAGATTATATAGATTATTGTGTCTCACTAGAATTTGGATGCACTAACTAGATTCCCATTTTGGTCCTTTCTTCTGAATAGAGCCATTGTTAACACTACTAATATTGAACCCACAAAATGTTTTGTAATGGTGCTCACTGCTGCGAAGTCCCCATCAATGCTTACATGGGGAGGCATCAGGAATATGGGAAAAAAAATTCTGTTCCTGGAGCTTCACCATGGCAACACTAATTCTTGCCCGTTTGGGTTTTTTTTTTTTTTTTTTTTAGTAACATGCGGGTAGAGAATTGACACCTGCCACTTTATCATGAGAGAGGCTGACAAAGACTGGAAGGCAGTCTAACAAAACAACCTGCGCAGTCTGGATCTTAAAAGGACAGAATACAGGGAACACGCATGATTATTTTTTTGCTACGCTGAAGGGCTGTCCAAGGTTCAAGTGGGTGGAGCTAAAACCCATCAGTGCTGCCATGCTTATTTGCCAGGAAAATAAATTTACGATAAGTATACTTATACTTATAGGAATTTTAACAATGAAGCAGAGAACTAGCTATACACTTAAAAAGCAGTCAAAGGCAGTCATAGGCACTTTAGCAGACATAAATTCATGCTGCTTATCTTGGCCTGAGCATCTAAGCTTTAAATACCTAAGTTAAAAAAAGTTTTTTTAGGTTTCTCACCTAAAGGGTTGCAGACCCTGTAGGTTTTCACATTGCAACCTTGAGATTGCATCAGGTGGTTATAATGAAGAAAGACTCCTGTTCAGTTGACAGTTATAAGGACATGGTAAAACAAACACCAGGAATAAGTAAAACCAAACCCTACTTCCTACAATGCAAAGTCCATGTCTGATTACAATATTCAGAGGCCTGATCATTCATACGTGAGGATAATAGATAAGTGAATTCTCTAATACTGCTTAAAGGGACAATGTCACCTTGCCTACTCAGGGCAAAGTTACAGTGTCTCTGTAATGATGAATTTAGTAGTATAGGCACTTTTTTTAAATGTTTTACATAGCAATTCCTACAAAAACCTAAAGTGATCTAGCATTACTTCTTTTTCTGACTATAGTTCCATTTTAATAAGGTGCTTTAAGTTTTAAACTGTTTTATACTATGGAGATGCCTCTATTTTAAGTGCCAGTCCTGAGGAGCCAAGGGGTATGGAAAGGCTTTCTGGCACTGGTCCTGATCAGTAGATGAGCAAAGGGGTTACTGCACCTGGAGAGTAGTCTTGGGTGGTACATGGTGGCTTTCTAGTGGAGACAGGGGAGGACCTGGACGTCACTGCACAAGTCTGATGAGCCTTCCATTTACTCAGGAAACTGTCAGGTACCTTGGTTGAGGCCGAAGTGCTGAGAGGGCTTCCCTTGCAGCTCAGTGCGGATCACCCCTGGAGGTGAGACAGGAGATGACACGTCCCAAGGAGCACTGGATGCAGGTGAAATCCGGATGGATGGATAGTATGGTATGGAAACCTAGGACCGCTTCCAGGAGATCTAAAGGTGCTCAGTGGAAAAAAGACACAAGGTTAATGCCAAGCCGAGGGTCATACACAGTTAATCAGTCCGGAAGTAATGAGCCAAGTGGGAGGTAGCAAAGGGGCAAGACAAGAGAGAGTCCGTGGGATCCAAGCCAAGGTCGGTACACAGGAGATCCAGCAGGGGTGTCAGAGCAAAGAGTGGTCAGGCAAGCCGAGGTCGATCAAGGGAGAAGATGCAGACAGGTCAAAGAAGCAAGCCGGGTCAAAACAGGAACACAGGTAAACGGACAGGTCACGGGTACAGGAGCTGACGATAAACCAGCACCGGAGCACACCGGAAGAGCGTCTTATATAGGGCCAGGGCTGGGGAGATGGGCGTGGTGACACACCTGCTCTGCCTCCGGTGATCTATTGTTGCTGAATGGTGATTCCTTTCCTGACAGTGCCCCCCCGAGGGGCAGCCTCTGGATGCCCAACGACCATGTTTTTCTGGAAATTTGTTGTGAAATTCTCTCAATAGTTTAGGGGCGTGGATGTTACTCAATGGTTCCCATGAATTGTCCTCCGGAGGATATCCTTTCCATTTAATCAAGTATTGAGTACGGTTACCTCTTTGTCGACAATCCAAGATATTCTCAACCTCAAATTTAGGCTCCCCTTCTACTGAAACTGGAGGAGGTGGTACCTCTTCTCTTCCCGGGAAGGGGCTTGGTACCGCTGGCTTAAGTAGCGAGGCATGAAATACTGGGTGAATTTTTAAAGAGCCGGGCAAGGCCAATTCAAAGGCCACAGGATTTGCCAATCTCTTGACCTCAAAAGGACCGATGAATCTTGGCCCCAATTTCTTGGACAGGCAGGATAGTTTCAAGTTAATTGAAGAGAGCCAAACTCGATCTCCAACTTTGTACACTGGGTTCTCCTTCCGTTTGAGGTCAAAGAATTTCTTATAGTCCTGTTGTGCTTTATGAATATTGTCTCGTAGCAACTGAAAATTAGTCCATGCTAGCCGATCATGGACTGCGGGAACCGTTATTTCCTGATCCAAGTTAGGCAAAAAAGAAGGATGAAAGCCATAATTAGCCCAAAACGGGGTTTAGTTGGTTGCGGAGTGTATGGAATTATTGTAAGCGAATTCTGCGCATGGAAGCAGGGAGGTCCAGTCGTCCTGATAGCTGGTGCAAAAACATCGGAGGTACTGTTCCAGGGTTTGATTGGTTCTCTCTGTTTGCCCATTACTTTGTGGATGGTAAGCAGATGACAGAGACACTTCAACCGACAAGGACTTGCAGAACTCCTTCCAAAATCTAGAGGTGAATTGAACACCTCGGTCTGACACTATATTATTTGGAAGTCCATGTAGCCTGACCACCTCTTTGATAATTGTGTTGGCTGTTTCCAGGGCGGAGGGAGTGCCCCTCATGGGCAAGATGTGAGCCATTTTTGAGAGTCGGTCCACGACTACCAAGATGGTGGAAAACCCTTCTGAGGGTGGTAGCTCAACTATAAAGTCCATAGACAGACCTTTCCAGGGCTGCTCTGGAATCGGCAATGGTCTTAACAGGCCCCGTGATTTGACTTTAGACCCTTTGTTACGTTGGCACGTGATGCAGGAATTTACATAGCGTCTGCAGTCCTGATGTAGCTTAAGCCACCAAAAGCGGCGTTGGATAAGTTCGTAGGTCTTTTTTACCCCGAAATGTCCAGCGAGTTTGTGGTCGTGAAAGGTTTTAAGGACCAACAATCTCACTTGTGTAGGAACAAAAAATTTTTCCGGGTGCCAGAGGAATCCTTCCCGTTTATTTAGAGAACCGGCTTCGGGTTCAGTACATTGGGTAGAGGCTTGCTGAATTGTGGACTGTAAGTCAGTGTGAATCAGAAAAAAATTTTGAGCTGATAGGATGGTATTGGGCTCCGTCGTGCTGGGAGTATCCGGAAACATTCGGGACAGGGCGTCCGCCTTTCCATTCTTAGATCCTGGTCTGTAGGTAATATGGAAATTAAAGCGTGAAAAGTATAGAGCCCACCAGGCTTGCCGAGGTCTTAGGCATCTAGCAGTCCTGAGATACTCTAGATTCTTGTGATCCGTGAATATCATGATAGGGTGTGCCGCGCCTTCAAGCAGGTACCTCCATTCTTCTAGAGCACATTTAATAGCCAGAAGTTACCGATCCCCCACATCGTAGTTCTTCTCTGGGGGTGACATTTTCCGAGGGAAGAAAGCTACTGGATGTAGCAGGGTCTTCGGGCCTTGTTGCTGGGACAGAATAGCCCCTGTGGCTACTTCCGAAGCATCCACTTCAAGAATATAAGGTAAGGCCGGGTCCGGGTGTTGAAGAATAGGTGCGGTCACAAACAGGCTTTTTAATTTACCAAAAGCTGACTGAGCCTCCGGTGACCAGCGGAAGCGAATCTGCTGGCTCGTTAGTTGGGTGATGGGTGCGATAATTGTTGAGAATCCCTTTATAAATCTTCTGTAGAAGTAAGCGAAGCCCACAAATCGCTGAACTACCTTCTTATCAGTGGGGGCTGGCCACTCCAGAATGGCTTTTACTTTTTGTGGATCCATAGAGACGCCCTCAGTTGAAATGATAAGCCCTAGGAACTGGATGGACTTCCTCTCAAATTCACATTTTTCCAGTTTCACATAGAGCCCATGTTTCCTTAAGGTGGTTAAAACTTAATTTGACATGAATCCGGTGGAGTTCCAGGGTGGAGGAGAAGACCAAGATGTCATCTAGGTACACAATTAAGAAGTTGTCCAGGAACTCTCGAAAAATGTCATTGACCAGATGTTGAAATGTGGCTGGGGCATTACACAGCCTGAAGGGCATGACCAGATATTCGAAGTGGCCTAAACGGGTTCTAAACGCCGTTTTCCACTCATCCCCTTCTCGGATGCGAATAAGGTTGTACGCTCCTTGGAGGTCTAATTTGGTAAAGACCCGGGCAGACCGGAAGCGCTGGAACAATTCTGGAATCAAGGGGAGAGGATAACGATTTTTGATGGTAACTTTGTTAACCACTTAAGCCCCGGAAGATTTTACCCCCATTCCGACCAGGGGGTATTTTGCGATTCGGCACTGCGTGACTTTAACGGACAATTGCGCGGTCGTGCGACGCTGTACCTAAACGAATTTGGCGTCCTTTTTTTCCCACAAACAGAGCTTTCTTTTGGTGGTATTTGATCACCTGTGCGATTTTTTGATCACGCGCTATAAACAAAAAAAGAGCGTCAATTTTGCAAAAATAGCAATATTTTTCACATTTTTTTATATGAAATTCCCCAAAAAAAAAAATTTAAAAATCAAAATTTTTTTACTTTTTCGGCCAATTTGTTTTATGCTACCTATGTTTGGTAAAAAAAAAATCGCAAAAAGCGTATTTTGATTGGTTTGCGCAAAAGTTATCGCGTTTACTAACAAAGGGAAAGATTTCTGTCATTTTTGTTGTTTTTTTTTTTAACGTGTAATGGCGGCGATCTGCGATTTTTTTTGCGGTACTGCGACATTGGGGCGGACAGATCGGACCCTTGACTGACATTTTTGACACTTTTGGGGTTACCAGTGACATTTCTACAGTAATCAGTGCTATATATATGCACTGTTACTGTAAAAATACACTGGTAGTGAAGGGGTTAACTTTATTTGGGAGGGAGGGGCTGTGTGTATCCCTAGGGGCGTGCTTTCTACTGTGATTGGCTGGGGCTTGAGCTGTATGGACACTGATCAACGGATCTACATACTAGATCCGAGTGATCAGTATCCTAACAGCAAGGAGAATGACAGGCAGCTTGTTTACACAGGCTGCCTGACATTCTCCCTCTCCCCCGCCGATCGCCGAGTGACCGGCGGACATCGGGTCCGCCGGTCACACGCGCGGGGGGGGTCCGTGACCACGCGGGAGCGGGGGCGCGCGCTCGCTCCCTAGACCCTCACAAGCTAGTGACGTAGCCCTACGTCACCTTGCCTGTGAGGGGCTGACTGCCGACGTAGATCGGCGTTAGGCAGTCGGCAAGTGGTTAAGTTCCCAGTAATCAACACAGGGTCTTAACGTGCCATCTTTTTTCTCAACAAAGAAGATTCCAGCGCCAGCTGGGGAGGACGAGGGCCGGATGAACCCCTTTTCCAGGTTCTCGTTGACATAAGTCCGAAGAGTTTCTAATTCCTTCTCAGATAAGGGAAATATTCTTCCAAAAGGGATCTCGGCTCCTGGAAGAAGCTCAATGGGGCAGTCGTAGGGCCTGTGAGGGGGTAGAGCATCAGCCTTTTTTTTGTCGAATACATCCCTAAAGTCCCGATAGGCTGCGGGAATGTCTTCAGGAAGGTCTAGGGCCGGCTGAATGGCCAGACATGTGGAGGGAGCGTTGGGTCCAGGGGGAAAGCAATGGTCCAGGCAATATTCGGACGAGAAGGAAATCCTCTTCTTCACCCAGTCAATTTGTAGGTTATGAGCCTGGAGCCATGGAAGGCCTAGGATAACCAGGAATAAGGGAGAGGACAAGACATCAAAGCGGAGGAGCTCTTGATGGCCCGAGTTCGTGGTAGTGAGTACCTGATAGGTTTCTCTGGTCACAGGTCCGGAACTAGGCAGGGACCCATCGGCCAGAAAGACTTGAAGCCGTTGCTCCTTAATTTGTAGGGGGACCCCCAGTTTCCTTGCTAGTGTACAATCCAGAAAACAACTGCAAGCTCCGGAGTCAACAATTGCTGTGAGCTGGATCTTCTCTTCTGCTACCTGTAAGGAGATAGGAAGGATAAGGTAAGCAGGGGACGGCTCAGAGACCTGACAGTTCAAGACAGAATGTGAATAGCACTTACTGGGCCTCACAGGGCAGTTGCGGAGGAAGTGGCCGGAGGCTCCACAGTATAGGCAGAGGTTAGCCTGGCAGCGACGTTGTCTCTCTTCGGGGGTTAGGGAGGAACGAATTAGTCCAATCTGCATGGGTTCACCATCCGCAGAGGCATTCATAGCTGGTGCAGGGAGAGGAGAGGCGGCAAACGGGACCTTAGGCATCACCCAAGTAGCTCGGGTCCCCTGGAGGTGTTCTGAGCGTCATTCCCGCAGGCGCCTGTCCATTTGGATGGCTAGAGAGATCAAGTCTTCCAGGGATGCAGGTGTCTCTATCCGAGCAAGCTCGTCTTTTAGAGCTTCAGAGAGGACATGACGGTACTGGTATTTCAATGCCGCCTCATTCCAGTCCGTGTCGGCTGCCCATCTACGGAAGTCTACAGTGTAGTCCTTCGGCCGGTCGTTTATTCTGCTGTAAGGCATGTAAAGCAGACTCTGCTGTGACCGTGCGCTGAGGATCTTCATATAGCTGGGTCATGGCCTCAAAAAAGGAGCTTACTGAGTTCAAGGTAGGACTCTTCTGTTCAAGGAGGTTGTGTGCCCAAGTCTGGGGTTCTTCAGCTAATAAGGAGATTATAAACCCCACTTTAATGGATTCCGAGGAGAAGGTCCTGGGCTGAAGAGCCAAATATAATAAACAGGCATTTTTGAAAGCCCTACATTTCCTTCGCTCCACACAGAAGCGTTCCGGCGTGGGCACCCGTGGCTCTGGTGGCGGAGCTGAAGCTGAATGGGTGGAGCTAGCTTGATCCGGTTGAGAGGGAGCCGGAAAAGAGCTAGTGGCAGGCTGATTAGCTGAGCTGATCAGTCGGAGGAGATGAGCCGGCTAGGTTTACTACCCGACCTTCCAGCTGGAAGTAACCATCTTGCAGTCTTTGTACGACTTGGTTAGGGCTGAAACCTGTTGGCATAAAGCCTCGAGTGGGGAAGCACCTCTGTCGGCCTCTGACATGGCTGGTTTATGCTGTCAGGTACCTTGGTTGAGGCCGAAGTGCTGAGAGGGCTTCCCTTGCAGCTTGGTGCAGATCACCCCTGGAGGTGAGACAGGAGATGACACGGCACTGGATGCAGGTGAAATCCAGATGGATGGATGGTATGGTATGGTATGGAAACCCAGGACCGCTTCCAGGAGATCTAAAGGTGCTCAGTGGAAAAAAGACACAAGGTTAATGCCAGGCCGAGGGTCATACACAGTTAATCAGTCCGGAAGTAATGAGCCAAGTGGGAGGTAGCAAAGGTGCAAGACAAGAGAGAGTCCATGGGATCCAAGCCAAGGTCAGTACACAGGAGATCCAGCAGGGGTGTCAGAGCAAAGAGTGGTCAGGCAAGCCGAGGTCGATCAAGGGAGAAGATGCAGACAGGTCAAAGAAGCAAGCCGGGTCAAAACAGGAACACAGGTAAACGGACAGGTCACGGGTACAGGAGCTGACGATAAACCAGCACCGGAGCACACCGGAAGAGCGTCTTATATAGGGCCAGGGCTGGGGAGATGGGCGTGGTGACACACCTGCTCTGCCTCCGGTGATCTATTGTTGATGAATGGTGATTCCTTTCCTGACAGAAACCTAAGGCTTGTATGCTTAATGGGGGTTTGTATGCTTATGTGAGTTTAATACTGTACTGTACGATGTGCTACTGTGGATGTTAAAACATCTTACGCTAAGGTTTGTATATATAAAGGGGAAGTTGTATATTAATTGTTATGCAAGTCTAATATCGTATGATGTGCTGCTGTGGATGTTAAAACAAACTACACTTTGGTTTTGTTTATGATAACGGGTCCCGAGCGGTTGAGTAGTAGAGATTATTTAGATCCTTTGTGTATGGGTTTAATGAAAAGGAGAACAACTGTGACATCTTACTCATGACGGTGTATACGTTTTTGACTTGCTTATTACCGGTGGGACATAAAATTCTGGTGAGCCATCTACCTACCTGAAATTTTGAAAGTTGAGAGATTGCTGTGGTCTTCGCTTTGTGCATAGATCAGTATATGTGATTGATATGAGCTTTTTGATACATACTGCACGATGGAATTGTTTCAGTTCTAATACCGGTGCTACTCTGAGGTAAAGTGGAGGAAAGGAGTTGGAGTACGTTCCATTGACATTTCTAGGTCTTATGTGAAAGATTTGGGGGAAGGGGGGAGACCCTGGATGTGCTGCCACATATAATCCTTGGTGGAATGTATTGTCTGATACAAGGGGTTCAGTAAGCCTTTTTCCCATTTGAAGAATACAGAGCACAGAGTTGGAAACACAGTTGGACACATTAATATAGATTGTACATTTTATTTTATGAACAAGTTTTCACTGATATTTACACTTGATTCAACCTATATTTAGACGTTCCCTTTGCGCCAATGCATTTTTTCCAACATTCTGGTTTGTTTGGATATTAGTACATTGTAGTTTTGTGACTTGTTTATAATATTTTATTTGAGCATTGGGCTTAGGGTTCAATTTATGATGTAAAGTTTTGGGGGTATTGTAACAAACACAGACGTGAGACTTCTGCCCTTCCCACCAACTCGTGACAAAGGACTGGCCAATCTCACAGTGTGCTGTCAGTTGCGTAACAATGCCACTCTCAGCTGCATCCTGCACAAATATTTTTCAGCTTGCGGGCCCACAATCTAGGTGCCAATCACCTGAGAGAAAATGTCACTGGGCTACGTTATTTGAGCAATTAACCCTTTAAACCTCAAACTGCCACCAGATAGCTTTGGGCCTATAAACTAGTGATTGACCGACATTGGTTTTTCGTTGCAGATACCGATATTTTGGCCATTGCATATCGGTATCGGCTTATATGGGCCGATATTTTGAACATTTAAAGTTTTTCAAAATAAACACAATTTTCAACACAAATCTGTTACTGAATGTGTTAATGTTTGTTTATTAACATTTTTAACACTGTTACTGTTAAAGTCACTGCAAATTAAACTGCTAGAAAAAAGCTAGACAACAACAAACAGCTAGACAGTGGATTGGAGGAGTCAGTGGACTACTGCTGCAGTAGTGCACTCACTGCAATGATTCTAAATCACTAACTGCAGTCAGTGCAAAACTGCTAGAAAAAAAGCTAGACAGTGGGGAGTCAGTGGACTACTGCTGCAGTAGTACATTTACTCACTGCAATAATGATTGGCACACTATTGCAGCAGTAGTCCACTGACTCCAATCCACTGTCTAGCTTTTTTCTAGCAGTTTTGCACTGACTGCTAGAAAAAAAGCTAGACAGTGGAATAGATGGGAGTGGAGTGGACACTAGTACTATACTACTACACTTTCAATACTCCCAGTTAAGTAGAACAATATTATAGTGCAGAAAGCATAACATTTTAGCATGTTCACCAGTTAAATGGCTTCTGTTTTTTTCATAAATTGCTGCCATTTCACTAAAAACACGCTCACCTGGTACAGAGGAAGGAGCAGCAGAAAGGTATCTTCTAGCATGAGAAGCAAGTTTTGTAGCGTGCCCCATTTTCTTTCCACCACTGAAGAGGATCACTACTTCTTCTGTCAATTACTGGTTTCTTCAAATAGAGATGAAGTTCATCATCCAGGCTCATTATTGCAGATTCAGAAGAATCCTCCGCATGAAGCCCCAATAAAACACTGAACATGGCATCTATTCGACCACGATGAGGTTTCTCTTCTGTCTGTTGTTTTTTTAGAAATTTTTCTATTTTTGAAGCATCCTGTTCTTTCACATTAGAAACCTGCCCTTCTTGACTTTTCTTTTCGGCAGCAACCTCCTGCACCTCCTGTTGAATATCTTCTGTCAGCCATTGTTTTACCTTGGCCAATATATCATCAGAAGAGAAAGGATGGTTCTTGTATCGAGGATCCAAAAGACATGCAAGCACAACATTTTTACTCTCCTCATGCTTCTCAAAACGTTTGGCGAGGCTGTCCCTCATGGCCTGCCTACATGTTTTAGTGCCACATGTGTTGGGTCCTTCATTCTCTTGAAGAAGCATCTTCAGCACTGTAACACATGGGAAGACAGATGACATAAATGAGTCGTAATGACTCACCTCTAGTGTCACTTCCTCTCGATGACATTGGCTACAATGTCCCACTGATCAGCAGTAGGACAAGAATATCCTCCATATTCACCTGAATATATGTTAAGAGCTCGCTTCTGCTCCAGCATTCTTTGCAGCATGTGAAGTGTTGAGTTCCATCATGTTGGAACAGCGTTAATCAAGTTGTTTTTGTGTAGGCCAAGGTCTTCCTGAATGCACCTCAGTCGCTGCTTGGCAAGGACTGAATGGTGGAAATGGCCTGCGCACTTCTTCAGCATGCTAATTATGTCAAGCAAAGCTCTCTGGTTTGATAGATCATCATTTACCACAAGTTGGAGGGTGTGTGCCATGCAACTGAGGTCTGACACTTCAGCAAGTCTCATTCCTTTCACCATCTTCGCTCCGCTGTCTCGAAGCACAAGCATCACTCGGTCTTTGGTGATTCCCCATTCTTCTAGCATGCCTAGAAACATTTCTCCAATTTACTCCCCAGTGTGGGATCCTTGCATCACTTTTGTATTCAACACCAAATGCCTTCTTGTCCATCCGCTGTCAATGAGGTGTCATGTAAGACTCATTAGTGACTCTGTTTATCCTGACCAGCAGTCAGTCGTGAATAAGAGTGGGTTGCCAGCATTCTCTGGTTTCAGCATAGCCTTTACTTTCTCAACTACCTTTTGGTGAATCTTTCCCACCATTTCGGTTTGATAATACTTGTCACTCTTCAGTGACTACTTCAGCTCAACTATGGACATCAACCGCTTAAATCCAGAGTCAGACACCATTTTAAATAGCTGGTTATCAGTGACCATCATCTCTGTGATTACTCTGTCCAGCAGCTGGGATATTCCATCTGAATCTAGACTGTGACATATGTTTTTTTTTTTCAAAAAACATTTCTGTTATTGTTGCCTAGGATAGTGATGTTTCACCTTGTGATTCATTTAGTTTTTTCTGTGCTGCATGATACAATTCAACATGATGAACTCTTAGATGAGCCCAAAGATTTGACATATTTTTTTTTTTTTGCAGTTATTGATCCCATGCTTACATTGTTTGTGCATGTGTTGCACACTGCTGCTGCTTTTACTGGAGATGGAGATGAGAAATAGTCCCAGACCACACTTTTAATTTTTCTATCTGCATCTGCATATATCTCCATTGAAATTTGAGGGACGCTACTGAAATTTAATATAGGCTTAAAAAAAAACTGGCTGGCTGGCACCCTGTGGTGATGAGTGTCTGGCACCCTTTGGTGGGTGGCCGGCTGGCTAGCACCCTGTGGTGGGTGGGTGGCTGGCTGGCACCCTTTTGTGAGTGGCTGGCACCCTGTGGTGGGTGGCTGGATGGCACGCTGTGGTGGGTAGCTTGCTGGCTGGCATGCTGTGGTGGGTGGGTGGCTGGCTGTCTGGCATGTTGTGGTGGGTGGCTGGCTGTCTGGCACCCTTTGGTGGGTGGCTGGGTGGCTGGCATGCTGTGATGGGTGTCTGGCTGCCACCTTCTAGTGGGTAGCTGGCTGGCACCCTTTGGTGGGTGGTGGGCTGTCTGGCATGCTGTGGTGGGTGGCTGGCTGGCTGGCACCCTTTGGTGGGTAGGTGGCTGGCTGGCTGTCTGGCATGCTGTGGTGGGTGGCTGGCTGGCACCCTTTGGTGGGTGGCTGGCTGGCACCTTTTGGTGGGAGGATGGCAGGCTGGCACCCTTTGGTGGCTGGCTCCCTGTGGTGGGTGGCTGGCTGGCTGGCACCCTTTGGTGGGTGGGTGGCTGGCACTGTGTGGTGAGTGGCTGGCTGGTACAGGCCCAGGGCCTGTGGCTGTCAAGCTGGTACAGGCAGGGCCTGTGGCTGGCTGGTATAGGCCTGTGGGTGTGTGGGTGGCTGGCTGTCTAGCACCGGGCAGCTGTGGTTGGGTGTATGTGGCCACGACGGCTGTGTTAAACACACTGCACTGTGACTGTACTGTATGAGAATCACTTACTGTCCCACTGCCGACTCGAGTCCAGACTGCAGTATTTGGCCGCGACGGCTGTGTTAAACACACTGTGCACTGTGACTGTAGTGTACGTACACTCACTGTCCCGACTCCAGACGAGGCTGAGGGAGGCAGCCTAAGAAGGCAGAAGAAGCTGTCCCAGTGCGCGGAGGCGCGTGGCGCAACGTACGCGATGACGTCACGACAATATCGGTAACCGCCGGGCCCGATTCCGATATATCGGGGAAAGTGCATATCGGCCCTCGATATATTAGCTTCCCCGATAGTCGATCGATCCCTACCATAAATCCTTCACAATATTAGCAGGAACCTAGTGCTTTATTTGCCCTACAAACAATGAATGACAGAACTGAAGGATTTTGTGATAGCATTACGATAGGTCAAAGGGAAGTCTTAATCTGTTAATCTGTAGATTTTTTTATGGTCAGCAGAAACTAACAGACATCCTGCCAGAACTCGCTAGAATTAGCTGTTTACAGCTCTGCAAAGGCCTATGTGCTGGTGTCTGCTGTCCCTAAATTGAGATAACAGGCTCTTTGAAGTGTGTTAAAAGTTAAAGTGGTTGTAAAGTGAGAAAGTTTTGTTATTTTAACGCATTCTTTGCATTAAGATAAAAAGCCTTCTGTGTGCTGCAGCCTCCCCAGCACCCCCTAATACTTACCTAAACCCCCTCTCTATCCAGCGATGTCCACAAGGGCCTTTAGCCGTCCGGTATGCTCTCCCCTGATTGGCTGTGACACAGCAGCAGGGCCACTGGCTCCTGCTGCTGTCAATCAAATTCAGTTAGCCAGTTAAGAGAGAAAGGGGACGGGGCCAAACAGCAGTTTCGTGTCTGAATGGATACACAGAGCTGAAGCTCAGCTCGGGTGCCCCCATCCCAGGCTGTTTCCTGTAGGGGTACTCAATAGGAGGGAAGGGCCAGGAGCTCCAGCCAGGAACCTGATAAGAGAAGGATCTGGGCTGCCCTGTGCAAAACCAACTGCATAGAGCAGGTAAATATAACATGTTTGTTATTATAATAGAATAACACAAGACTTTACAATGACTTTTAAGCTAAAAATGCTATGAATTGAAGGAGAAGGGAGGGAGTTAGGTCTCGGAGTAATGCCTCTTCTTATGACAAACATGGCTGAGACCTGAACAAAATGGCTGTCACCTACAGCTTTTCACGGGCTTAATGAGCATAACCATTACAGATATGTTTTAAACAAGCTGCTAGCAGGCTTCATCACTACCTTAAGCTTGTTGAAACGGTCCTTCACTCACAGATTAATCTCCCTCTAGTTAAATGTTACAACTTACATTCCTGAGTTCAGGGCAGAAGAGTTCCACATGGATACATTTTTTTCCTTTTAACTTACTGGCCAGTGCAGAGTCCCCCTAATTGTTATTTAGGCTCGGTTTACACTTGTGCGGGTGCTTGCAGGTACGGAACAGCATGAAAATTGCACTTGTTCCCACATCCGCAACACCCAGTGTTGCCAACCGTCAGTATTTTTACTGGCAGCCAGTAAAAAATGGGCACTTTTCTCCTGCCAGTAAATGCCAGTGACAGGAAAAGGTTGCCAGTTAAAAATATGGCTGTGAAGCTCAGCTGGGAACTGCACAAGTGCAGTTCCAGTCCGGAGCCAGCTAAGACCATCCGAGTGTCGCGGGTCTGCGGGTCATGCTTGGGTCTGCGGAACAGGAGTAAGGCAAGCCGGGAGTGGGACTTGTCAGTGTTGTTTGGACTGTTTGGACTAAAGCCCCGTACACACGTACCGATTGTCGGCCGAACGATCGGCCGTCTTTTGTCCAGTGCTGTCGTGTTGGTTGAAAAGTGCTCAAGACTGCACACGAATTTTGTCGGCCAACAACAGCCAACTTCAGAAGTGATGTCATGTGATGGTTAACTATCCGTGTGTTTTTTCTTCTCTGAGCATGCCCAGTCTTGCTCATCTGGCTTTTGTCGGCCGAAATCTGTACTGACTGGCGAACAATCGGCCATTCTGGTGTTGGCCAACAAAAATTTTATAGCATGCAGACCAGATTTTGTTCGGCCGAAAAGTCGCAGTCGGTTGTCGGAAGCATCATACTAACAAGCCGACAATCGGCCGATCGGACGTTGGCCGAATATTTACGGCCGACAGTCGATACATGTGTACGGGGCTTTAGACTTAGAGAGACCACCTGGTGTGGACAGAGACTGTCACTGTGACTCAGGAGGGGACGGGTCATGTCAGTGAGGTGTCATCATTATCTTTGCTGCTGCACACTGTTGTCAGTGTCACTACGAGAGTTAATTTCATGTGTGTGTGTGTGCCCATTCAAATTTTCTTGCCCTCCCGAGTCCTGTCCCTGAGCTACTTACTGTATCGATAATAAAATAAGAAATACAATTTTTCCCTTAATGTCTACCTTAAATCACATTTCTTATTGCATATTGTACTTGTTTATAGCCTAAATACTGCAATATGCACTTAAACCTGTCATTTTGTAAATGCCAGTAAAAATGTGGCCGTGTCTTGTCAGTAAATTACAATCTGGCAGGTTGGCAACACTGACAACCACCCACAGCCAAACCATGCTGCTCATCTGCAGACACGCACGGCTGACGTTCACTGTTAATAACCCCCCCACATATCTGAAAAGCAGCTCATTTTTGGTTGCAGGAAATCAGATGGTGCAAAAGCACCGTACAATTTTCCTCCGCCTGCACTTTAAAAAAAGATGCAGGAGACTTTTTCCTGCATGAAATGCGGGCACAGCAGCCCATTCAAATGCTTAGATGCGAACCTAGCCTTAGTACTTTCCCAAAATAGCAACTGTCCCCCCTATACCATTAAATAAATGACACGTGTGTGTGCGTTTAAAGCTTAAGTGGAAGCAAAGTCCAAAGAATGTTTATTAACAAAAGTATCCATTACAATGTACATAAAGCAGTTAGATCCTAGGAATGTATCAATCTACGGATTTGAAACAAAGTAGGCGTGAACACTTAGCCTACTTAACAGAGTGGTACGCTCTGAATGATAGCTACAGATGACGCTGTGTCTGACAGCGAAACGCGTCTAGCGATTGGTTGAGCGAGTACCACATGACCTCCGGCCGGGGAACTGTCTGCTGCGGGAGCAGCTAGCCGCCGTATCGCCCTGTATATAATCTGCATGTTTTTAAAGTTGTTTGTGAGTATAAACCCCTAGATTTCTTTAATAAATGCTTCATAAAAACGATCTTCACCATGATTAGTTTTTTCTCATGAGGAAATCGGGGATGGATCTTCATTTACAGCAAGAAACCGTACTGCAAGTGGAGAAGTTATAACATAGCAGCTCCTACATGCCTAAAACCAGCTACTTGGCGGTGAGTAGATAACCAAAAGGGGGAAACCCAGAATAAAGCACGGATTTCACAAGCACTTGTATAATCACAATTGAAAGGATTTCCCACATTGCACATCGCAAGGATGTATTAATGGACATTTATTGTATTTTGTTTTATTTTTAATTTATTTTATTATATGTACTTTCTTGGAAATATTTGATTTACATAATTATTTATTTATTCAACTACAAGCAGCGCTGCAATCACTGTTTCACGTGTGTGTGTGTGTTTTTTTTTTTTATAACTAATTGATTTTAGAGATTTATTAAATTTTTTGCAGTATTTACATTACATTTTTCCTAAATGTGTGGAATTTACCTCCTAAATTGACTTTTATTATTGCATACAATGACTTGACCCCACTATCTGCATGAATTTTGTATGTTCTCCCTGTTTACTTGGGTTCCCCCAAGTACCTGCTTTGCTGTCATAGCACAAACATATACTAGTAGCTTCTCTGTCATAAGGCCTAGTCTTATGTACCCACTATTATGGACAGGTACGTGGAGGTAGAGGTCTATAAACATGAACAGTGCCTAGTATTATGGACAGGTACGTGGAGGTAGAGGTCTATAAACATGAACAGTGCCTAGTATTATGGACAGGTACATGGAGGTAGAGGTCTATAAACATGAACAGTGCCCCAGTATAATGAACAGGTACGTGGAGGTAGAGGTCTATAAACATGAACAGCGCCTACTATTATGGACAGGTACGTGGAGATAGAGGTGTTTAAACATGAACAGTGCCCAGTATTATGGACAGGTACTTGGAGGTAGAGATCTATAAACCATGAACAGTGCCCCAGTATAATGGACAGGCATGTGGAGGTAGAGGTGTCTAAACATGAACAGTGCCTGCTATTATGGACAGGTACATGGAGGTAGAGGTCTATAAACCATGAACAGTGCCCACTATTACGGACATGGAGGTGGAGGTCTATAACCTAACCATGAACAGTGCCCAGGGTTATGGACAGGTACAGGGAGGTAAAGGTCTATAAACCATGAACGGTGCCCACTATATGGATAGGTATAGGAAGGTAGAGGTGTATAAACTATGAATGGTGCCCACTATTATGGACAGGTACAGGAAGGAAGAGGTGTATAAACCATGAATGGTGCCCACTATTATGGACAGGGATAGGAAGGTAGAGGTGTATAACCATGAACGGTGCCCACTATTATGTACAGGAATAGGAAGGTAGAGGTGTATAACCATGAACGGTGCCCACTATTATGGACAGGTATAGGAAGGTAGAGGTGTATAACCATGAACGGTGCCCACTATTATGGACAGGAATAGGAAGGTAGAGGTGTATAACCATAAACGGTGCCCACTATTATGGACAGGTATAGGAAGATAGAGGTGTATAAACCATGAATGGTGCCCACTATTATGGACAGGTACAGGGAGGTAGAGGTGTATAACCATGAATGGTGCCCACTATTATGGACAGGTATAGGAAGATAGAGGTGTATAAACCATGAATGGTGCCCACTATTATGGACAGGTATAGGAAGGTAGAGGTGTATAACCATGAACGGTGCCCACTATTATGGACAGGTATAGGAAGGTAGAGATGTATAACCATGAATGGTGCCCACTATTATGGACAGGTACGGGAAGGTAGAGGTTTATAAACCATTAATGGTGCCCACTATTATGGACAGGTAAAGGAAGGTAGAGGTGTATAACCATTAAGGGTGCCCACTATTATGGACAGGTAAAGAAAGGTAGAGGTGTATAAACCATGAATGGTGCCCACTTTTATGGACAGGTACAGGAAGGTAGAGGTGTATAAACCAAGAATGGTGCCCACTATCATGGACAGGGATAGGGAAGTAGAGGTGTATAAACCATGAATGGTGCCCACTATTATGGACAGGTACAGGAAGGTAGAGGTGTATAACCATAAACGGTGCCCACTAATATGGACAGGTATAGGAAGGTAGAGGTGTAGAACCATGAACGGTTCCCACTATTATGGACAGGGATAGGGAAGTAGTGGTGTATAACCATGAACGGTGCCCACTATTATGGACAAGTATAGGAAGGTAGAGGTGTATAACCATGAACAGTGCCCACTAATATGGACAGGTATAGGAAGGTAGAGGTATATAAACCATGAATGGTGCCCACTATTATGGATAGGGAGGTAGAGGTGTATAAACCATGAACGGTGCCCACTATTATGGACAGATATTGAAAGGTAGAGGTATATAACCATGAACGGTGCCCACTAATATGGACAGGTATAGGAAGGTAGAGGTGTATAACCATGAATGGTGCCCACTATTATGGATAGGGAGGTAGAGGTGTATAAACCATGAACGGTGCCCACTATTATGGACAGATATTGAAAGGTAGAGGTATATAACCATGAACGGTGCCCACTGATATATGGACAGGTATAGGAAGGTAGAGGTGTATAACCATGAACGATGCCCACTATTATGGATAGATATTGAAAGGTAGAGGTATATAACCATGAACGGTGCCCACTATTATGGACAGGGATAGGAAGGTAGAGGTGTATAACCATGAACGGTGCCCACTATTATGGACAAGTATAGGAAGGTAGAGGTGTATAACCATGAACAGTGCCCACTAATATGGACAGGTATAGGAAGGTAGAGGTATATAAACCATGAATGGTGCCCACTATTATGGACAGATATTGAAAGGTAGAGGTATATAACCATGAACGGTGCCCACTATTATGGACAGGTATAGGAAGGTAGAGGTGTATAACCATGAACGATGCCCACTATTACGGACAGGTATAGGAAGGTAGAGGTGTATAACCATGAATGGTGCCCACTATTATGGACAGGTATAGGAAGGTAGAGGTGTATAACCATGAATGGTGCCCACTATTATGGACAGATATAGGAAGGTTGAGGTGTATAACCATGAACGCTGCCCACTATTATGGACAGGTATAGGAAGGTAGAGGTGTATAACCATGAACGGTGCCCACTATTATGGACAGGTATAGGAAGGTAGAGGTGTATAACCATGAACGGTGCCCACTATTATGGACAGGTATAGGAAGGTAGAGGTGTATAACCATGAATGGTGCCCACTATTATGGACAGGGATAGGAAGGTAGAGGTGTATAACCATGAACGGTGCCCACTATTATGGACAGGTATAGGAAGGTAGAGGTGTATAACCATGAATGGTGCCCACTATTATGGACAGATACAGGAAGGTAGAGGTGTATAACCATGAATTATGGACAGGTATAGGAAGGTAGAGGTGTATAACCATGAACGGTGCCCACTATTATGGACAGGTATAGGAAGGTAGAGGTGTATAACCATGAACGATGCCCACTATTAAGGACAGGTATAGGAAGGTAGAGGTGTATAACCATGAACGGTGCCCACTATTATGGACAGGTATAGGAAGGTAGAGGTGTATAACCATGAACGGCGCCCACTATTATAGACAGGTATAGTAAGGTAGAGGTGTATAACCATGAATGGTGCCCACTAATTGGGACAGGTATAGGAAGGTAGAGGTGTATAAACCATGAACGGTGCCCACTATTATGGATAGGGGATAGGGAGGTAGAGGTGTATAACCATGAACGGTGCCCACTATTATGGACAGGTACAGGGAGGTAGAGGTGTATAACCATGAATGGTGCCCACTATTATGGACAGGTATAGGAAGGTAGAGGTGTATAAACCATGAATAGTGCCCACTATTATGGACAGGTATAGGAAGGTAGAGGTGTATAACCATGAATGGTGCCCACTATTATGGACAGGTACAGGGAGGTAGAGGTGTATAAAACATGAATGGTGCCCACTATTATGGACAGGTATAGGAAGGTAGAGGTGTATAACCATGAATGGTGCCCACTATTATGGACAGGTACAGGAAGGTAGAGGTGTATAACCATGAATGGTGCCCACTATTATGGACAGGTATAGGGAGGTAGAGGTGTATAAACCATGAATGGTGCCCACTATTATGGACAGGTACAGGAAGGTAGAGGTGTATAAACCATGAACGGTGCCCACTAATATGGACAGGTATAGGAAGGTAGAGGTGTATAACCATGAACGGTGCCCACTATTATGGACAGGTATAGGAAGGTAGAGGTGTATAACCATGAACGGTGCCCACTATTATGGACAGGTACAGGGAGGTAGAGGTGTATAACCATGAATGGTGCCCACTATTATGGACAGGTACAGGGAGGTAGAGGTGTATAACCATGAATGCTGCCCACTATTATGGACAGGTATAGGAAGGTAGAGGTGTATAACCATGAATGGTGCCCACTATTATGGACAGGTACAGGGAGGTAGAGGTGTATAACCATGAATGGTGCCCACTATTATGGACAGGTACAGGGAGGTAGAGGTGTATAACCATGAATGGTGCCCACTATTATGGACAGGTACAGGGAGGTAGAGGTGTATAACCATGAATGGTGCCCACTATTATGGACAGGTATAGGAAGGTAGAGGTGTATAACCATGAATGGTGCCCACTATTATGGACAGGTACAGGGAGGTAGAGGTGTATAACCATGAATAGTGCCCACTATTATGGACAGATATAGGAAGGTAGAGGTGTATAAACCATGAATGGTGCCCACTATTATGGACAGGTATAGGAAGGTAGAGGTGTATAACCATGAATGGTGCCCACTATTATGGACAGGTACAGGGAGGTAGAGGTGTATAACCATGAATGGTGCCCACTATTATGGACAGGTATAGGAAGGTAGAGGTGTATAACCATGAATGGTGCCCACTATTATGGACAGGTATAGGAAGGTAGAGGTGTATAACCATGAATGGTGCCCACTATTATGGACATGGAGGTAAAAGCCAAGCAGGACTCCATTGACACTGAGGAAATCCTTTAGTGCATGCTCACAAGTGTTCCACTTTCCCCTCATGTGGCGGCCATGACATACAGACATTAGAACATTGGCTCCAGATGAGACATGAGAATTGAATGTGCTCTACTTACTGTCCATCCTCAATGTACAGCACACAGCTACAATGTACAGCACACAGTGACACAGCTACAATGTACAGCACACAGCTACAATGTACAGCACACAGTCACAGTTACAATGTACCCGGCACGTTTCATGTGCACCATGCTGAGATATGTGGCGGAATTCCTCCTGGAAGTCCCTGCACTTCCTCCTGCGGCCGTCGGTGTCGCTGTGCGCTGTGTGTATATATGGTGTGGAGGTCAGTCTATGGACACACACATACACCATGCTGGCTCTATCTAGTAGGCTGATCCTCCGGGGCTGCCGGGCCGGTACCGGCTCACTCACTGTATGGAGAGGCTGCAGCTCCTCCGAGGACTCTGCTAAGGGGAACCCGCTGGTCTACCTGGATGTCACGGCGGATAACAAGCCTCTGGGGCGGATCGTGTTGGAGGTGAGATGTGTGTTATGTAGGTGACATGTTGGCAGTGCTCGGTGCAGGAAGTCATGTTTGTATACACAGGGGGGCAACCGACCAATCAGATCTGCTGTCACTTCCAGGGAAGCCTTGTTGCTTCTCGGTACTCAGTCTGCCCTGCCACTAGGGGGCTCTACTACCAGGGGCATCATCATTATTTATTGTTATTGATTGCCCACCTGCTGCTGGTGTGACCACTTTGTGTCTGGCTGCATTGTTGACTTTCTTGTATATACATTTGTGTATATATATATATATATATGGTTTATTATTATTATTACTACCAAATATTGTGGTGTGTTTTTGTTTTCTTTTGTTACAGAGGCTGATTGTAGGAGATCTGATGTCAGTAGTAGGGGGATCTGTACAGGCTGATTGTAGGAGATCTGATGTCAGTAGTACAGAGATCTGATGTCAGTAGTAGGGGGATCTGTACAGGCTGATTATAGGAGATCTGATGTCAGTAGTACAGGCTGATTGTAGGAGATCTGATGTCAGTAGCACAGGGATCTGTACAGGCTGATTGTAGGAGATCTGATGTCAGTAGTATGGGGGGATCTGTACAGGCTGATTGTAGGAGATCTGATGTCAGTAGTACAGAGATCTGATGTCAGTAGTAGGGGGATCTGTACAGGCTGATTGTAGGAGATCTGATGTCAGTAGTAGGGGGATCTGTACAGGCTGATTGTAGGAGATCTGATGTCAGTAGTAGGGGGATCTGTACAGGCTGATTGTAGGAGATCTGATGTCAGTAGTAGGGGGATCTGTACAGGCTGATTGTAGGAGATCTGATGTCAGTAGTAGGGGGATCTGTACAGGCTGATTGTAGGAGATCTGATGTCAGTAGTACAGTGGGATCTGTACAGGCTGATTGTAGGAGATCTGATGTCAGTAGTACAGTGGGATCTGTACAGGCTGATTGTAGGAGATCTGATGTCAGTAGTACAGAGATCTGTACAGGCTGATTGTAGGAGATCTGATGTCAGTAGTACAGTGGGATCTGTACAGGCTGATTGTAGGAGATCTGATGTCAGTAGTAGGGGGATCTGTACAGGCTGATTGTAGGAGATCTGATGTCAGTAGTACAGTGATCTGTACAGGCTGATTGTAGGAGATCTGATGTCAGTAGTACAGTGATCTGTACAGGCTGATTGTAGGAGATCTGATGTCAGTAGTACAGTGATCTGTACAGGCTGATTGTAGGAGATCTGATGTCAGTAGTACAGTGATCTGTACAGGCTGATTGTAGGAGATCTGATTCAAACTGAAGGAGACTGATCTTGGCTAATGGCCTGTAATCTGAAAATCGTACGAAAAATAGCGCATTCAAAGCGATCATACCATAATCTGATCATTAGTACACAGCTTTTGAGAACCAATCAGGACAATTGATCCGATTTTAGTATCCGGATGGTTAGGCAAGAAACTTTTTTTTTTTTTTTTTTTTTTTTTTTTTTTTTTTTTTTTTCTCGTACGATTCTTGATCAATCAGTACAGTTGGAATTCAAAAATCCACTACAACACTTTCACTTTTATTCTGTCATATGAGAATTTTCGTCACTTTAGTAAACTCCTAATTATCGATATGAGATTGGCATGCAGGAAAAAAACCAGATGATCACATTTATCCGATTATTCTCATTGTGTGTAGCAGGCATGAGTTGGTACAGTATAAGCAGGCTATGATCATAGTAAATCCTTCATAGGGATGAGAGATTTTTTTGGTGTCATGTGACTGGTGTGGAGTGAGAGGTTGGTGTACTGCTAACATCTGATGTAACGTGTTCTCAAGGTCATGGTGCGTGTTGTCTGAACTGGGCATGTGCTTTTTCTTGGAAACACTATGTGTACAGTGACCCCAGCAAGGTGACCTTAGTGGTGGTGTGTTAGACTCTGATAGTCTGTAGACTTCCTGCCTGAAGGGAACTTGCTGGCTGGTTGTTTCCTAGTACTTGTATTTCTATAAGCTGGTGTTCAGAAGTAGTTTCTGTAAGTTCCTGCACACCCATCACTATTTTACAGTCTACTGAAAGTTACAGCTTTTCTCCTCTGTTTTCACCTGGTGATCTGGCCAGTAACACACCGTCTGTATTAAAGTGTCTCCACTCTGGATGAAGGCGCAATAGAGACACCTTTTGGACAGCAGCATTGTCAGTTTGGAGGGGGGTGTTTACCTTTTACAGTAGATACATTAATTAAGGCCCCTTTTCACACGGGCTTTCCGATCCGGTCCGCCTGTCAGTTTCTCAGGCGGACCTGATCGGATGCTCTATGGAGTGGCGGATGTCAGCGGTGACATCTCTGCTGCGATCCGATCCTGTCTGTGAAATCCACACGGATGGAGGATGAAATTGGACAGGGGGTCCTTTTTTCATCTGATTTCCCATAGAGGAGAGCAGGGATCTGACCGCTCCATCTCTGCAAAGTAAGCGGAGATGGAGCTTTCATCTGCCTGCACAGCGGGTATCGGCGGATCGATCCCCGCTGAGAAAATGGAGTCCATCGGGCGCATTGCCTGTGTAAAAGGGGCCTAAAGGAAAACTAGCTCACACTTTTTAAGCTATTATAACAATTGTGTTTGCTTTTGGGATAAAGGGTTTATACCTAAATAAAAGTTGTAAATGGTTTTCCTCAACCCTCTAACTTACATGTGCAGGACAGCTTGTTCTGTTGAAAAACAACAGACCTACTGGCAGAATCTCCAGATGAGAAATAAGAAAGAAAGCCTAAAAAGGAAACCAATGCAGTCACCACATATAAGGATTGGTGAGCTGCAATATAATGTTTGCTATTGGGTTTAATATCACTTGAAGTGGTAATGATGTATTTTGTAGCTTAGCATGATGAGCTGTGGTCAGTTTATTGGCCTAGTCATTTAATGAAAAGCCACTTTGGGAGTTAGCTACTTGTCAACCCACATACTGTCATGGTGTGTACACGTGTCTGTTTGTTATTACAGAGATGACGTATCATTCATAGTTATTAAAACAGAACTTCACCAAGGAAGTTACACTTTTCCTCCTTTCCCCCTCCTCTAAACCCTTTTGAGGTGTTTTTTATTTATTATTTTCTTGGTAGTAGGTACCTAATTCTGGTGGGTACTCCCTCCACTTTGGCTTAGGTTGCCCAGGCTTCCCACATCTAAGATGGTGGCAAGATCATTCCTCCAATACTGAGAAATGATTTGGCCGGGTTTGTTGGATGAAGGAAAGCAACAAGTTGAAGGACACATAGCATGGTAAAGGTGACCTAAAGACCAGGCAGAGGTTTCCCCACCTGTTCTCAGGGCATTATCCACCAGTCTAAGGTCATGCTTACAGGTCTGTTGCTTTCAGTCAGTTCAAACAACCAAACGCACATCCACTATATTAGCAAAAGTATTGGGACGCCTGCCTTTACACGCACATTAATGGCATCCCAGTCTTAGTCTGTAGGGTTCAATATTGAGTTAGCCCACCTTTTGCATCTATAACAGCTTCAACTCTTCTGGGAAGGCTGTCCACAAGTTTTAGGAGTCTGTCTATCGGGTTGAGGTCAGGACTTCGTGCAGGCCAGTTAAGTTCCTCCACCCCAAACTCGCTCATCCGTGTCTTTATGGACCTTGCTTTGTGCACTGGTCCAAATCATTTGATGGAGGGGGGATTATGGTTTGGGGTTGTTCTTTAGGGGTTAGGCTTGGCCCTTAGTTCCAGTCAGGAGAACTCTTCAGGCGTCCGCATACCAAGACATTTTGGAGCATTTCATGCTCCCAATTTTGTGGAAACAGTTTGGGGATGGCTCCTTTCTGTTCCAACATGACTGAGCACCAGTGCACAAACCAAGGTCCATAAAGACATGGATGAGCGAGTTTGGGGTGGAGGGACAGAGTCCTTGACTGGCCCGCCCAGAGTCCTGGCCTCAACCCAATAGAACACCTTTGGGATGAATTAGAGTGGAGACTGCGAGCCAGGCCTTCTTGTCCAACATCAGTGCCTGACAAATGCGCTTCTGGAAGAATGGTCAAACATTCCCATAGACACACTCCTAAACCTTGTGGACAGCCTTCCCAGAAGAGTTGAAGCTGCAAAGGGTGGGTCAACTCAAGTTCCCAATTTTCTTTATTTTTTCATTATACTTTAACAAATTTAAAGTGTATTTGAACTCTTAGAGTGTGTGTTATAAATATGTTTTTCTGTTCTCAGATGAATAAGGGGCTTAGAGAGCTGGGGGTAAAGAAACTGCAGGTCACTGATTTTCCCAGTGAATGGCTGTGCAATTGTAGGGGGGTTGTCGATGTCAGCAGAAGTCTTGGCCATTGGAGGACAGGCAGGCTGAAAGCTGACCCTACTGAGCTAGATGTGCTCTCATGCCTAGCCTGGTCAGTTTGAAGTAGGAGAACAGGGGGGGCTAACAGGATCATTTTAGATCTTTCACACAAGGGAAGCAATGCAAAGAGAACATATCTGTGTATCCATTAGTGTGAATTAGTCCCATCTGATGGAGGATCCGATTATTTCCTACCTTCTTCCAAACTCGAATCCAAAAATCTGGTATTAACTAGCATATTGCCTACAAGCATATCTGATAAAAGTTTATCTGATGTGCATTTATTTACAGACAAGGTGTAATACAGAAAGCCTGGTAGCTGTAGCAGGTAGTCATCAGTGTTGTGGGTGTGTAGAGTGATACTTCAAGATGAACTTCCCTCTTGAGTCAGCATTTTTATCACCTGATAGACCTGGATTGGAAAACCTTGGGACTTGATCCAACAAAAACATTTTATCTTTTTAAGGAAATGTTTTGGAATTATAATTATTGAATCATCATTACCCATGCTGCATCTAAGTGACAGTTCCACTTTTCTTTTCGTTCAGTCTTCATACAGAATTGGCATCTCCCTGATTGTCTAGATTAGCTTTGCAATAAAATAAGGTGTGCTTGTCTATGACATGCTGAGGAGGATAAAAAAATGCTTTGCAATGGCTGAAAGCTTGTTCAGCAGTGTCTGGGTGCATTTGGTCTAGCTGTGTTTACACAAAATGGAAAAATTGATTGTTCAAAATGAGATTGCGACTATGCATCTTCTAAATCTCGTTCAAAAATCGCTTCCCTGTGTGTCATATCAGTTGAACGGGTAGCTGACTGTAGATCGATTATTTCAATCAGAAGAGAGCGATCAGAAAAGACGCTGACCATTTATTGAAGCGTGTATGGACATCATTAGACAGAACTTGAAAGGTGACGCAGTCTGTTCACACTTGTGTCATTTTATGCTTGACAATACACAACAAATAGGATTACCATTATTTGGTGGGATGGGGAGGAGGTAATCCTGGTTCCCTCCTTCCTTTTTTTATTTTATTATATATCTCTATCTCGTATAAGCCGAGTTTTTCAGCATGTTTTTTTTTTATTCTGAAAAAGCCCCCCTCGGCATATACTCGAGTCACTGGCTCACTTACCTTTTAAAAATGGCGCCAACACATCACCGCGCATGCTCCGTCTGCCCGGGAATAGCCGAATGTATACAGGCTTTCTTGAGCATTGGCGGCGCATGCGCGGTGACATGTTGGCACTGGGCGGCGCCATTTAATAAATGTAAGGCGCCTCACTGTCAGGTAAGTGAGACTCCTCCGCAGCCCCTGCATTTCCTCATTCAGTACTGCGGGCATGGTACAGGACATGCTCCTGTACCATGCCTGCAGCACTGCATCTCCTGTACCATCTCCTGTACCATGCCCACAGCCCTGCGTCTTCTGTACCATGCCCGCAGCCCCAGTTTTGTGTCTCGTGGTTGTCCAGTGGCTGCTGCATTTACCACCCTAGGCTTATACTCGAGTCAATAAGTTTTTTTTCCCACTCTTTTGTGGTAAAATTAGTTGCCTCGGCTTATATTCGGGTCGGCTTATACTCAATTTTATATATATATATATATATATATATATATATATATATATATATATATATATATATATATATATATATATATATATATATATATATATATATATATATATATAAATTATTATTTTTTTTTTTTTTTTCATGTGTGTATGTAATATCCAATGGCTTCCACCACACACAAATCGGGGATAAAAAATGGGCCCGGGTGCACAGCAGAGACTGCAGCACATATAAACCAAGAGAGCGGCACTAACAGGTATTGAAACGTAAACGCACAATGACGGTTTAATCAATGTTTTGACGAGGCACAAGCACGTCTTCCTGAGGAAGACGAGCTTGTGCCTTCTCAAAACATTGATTAATATTGTCATTGTGCATTTACCTTTCAAGACCCGTGAGTGCTGCTCTTCTTCTTCCTTTTTTTTTTTTTTTTTTTTTTTTTTTTGGTTTATATGTATATCTACAAAAAAAAAAAAAAAAAAAATTATATATATATATATATATATATATATATATATAGTGTGTGTGTGTATACATAATGTGTGCCATTTCGGTTTAAATAATGAATGATCTGTCAGCAGAATAAATGATCTCTTGATCGAGCTCTCCTATTATCCGGTGGCTGTGGCCCAGTAACGTTTGTGCTCAGTAAACAACCCTTTTTCTTCTTTCATGTGACAAGTCCTGCAGACATTGCAGGGAACGTGGTACTTCCTGTTAGTGACGGGACTGGGTATACCACAGACAGTTTAGATCTCTCTGGGCAAACCTCCAAAATTTATAGAACTTTTTATCCAATTCCTGAAGTAGAGCTGGAGGTAAAACAATCAATAGGAGAATGCAGCACATCATGGCTTATTGAAAGCTGTAGGAAATGGGACAAGAAGTCATGTTCAAACATGCTCTGACATTCTCAATGTTTATAACTTCTGCATCCACGTTCTCATAATCCCAAGACACAGAACTCCATATTGCTGATGTAAATGTCTACTTTCTTCTATCAGAACATAAGAGATGTATATTTTCTTCTATCTCTGATTTATTCAAAAGTGCATTCATTCTTGTATTGCTGCTGTATGTATGCATACATTCTTATATAAATGGGGTGCTTGGAAATGTAGTTAATCAATTAAAAAGAAGACTAATTTAAATCTTAACAGTAGTTTGTATTCCTAATACTTACATTTTATATATATATATAATATAATTTTTATTGTTTTTCAGTTGAGAAATGATGTGGTGCCAAAAACTGCAGGTAAGTGCTTATTAACCACTTCAATACCCGACAGTTTCACCTGATTCTTGCCCAGGACAGTTTTCGTTTTTGTTCTTCTTTTTGTGGTATTTGATGACCGCTATTGTGTGTTTTCTTTTTTTTTTTCCTGTATTGTATAACAAAAAAATATCGGCTCACTTCTTCATAGAAACCAATCGGCTTCCTGGTTTTATTGCCAAAGTTTAAGTGAACCAACTGAGTTTAGAAGCTGATTGGTTTCTAAGCAGCAGTTAGCCTGATGTTGCACTCCATCTTTAGTAAAAAAAAAAAAAAAAAAAAAAAAACCCATATGACAAGTGACTGGTGACAGTATGTGTTTAACTTTTTTTTTTTATTTTTTACATTTTTTTTTTTTTTTTCATACTGTTTCCAGAGCAGTACAGTGACACTACCGTTGCTTATTACAGTGCTAATCGCAGTAGAAGCATAAATCCTAACACTCTGGCATCCATTCATGTGCCGTTGTGTACTATTGTGATAACTATGATTGGCCATAGCTATCACAGGGTACAGGTCTGCTGTGATTGTTCACAGTGATAACATGGTACAGGGGCAATCACAGAGATCACAATGGAACACAATGTCTATAAATAACAAGCTATTGTTTACAACTGACATATGACTGCTGTGATTGGTCACAGAAATCACATGGTACCAGGGTCAGGCATAGTGGCCCAGTACAAAGATCTGTGGTTATAAAGTTATAAATATCCCTAGATTTGAGATGACACAGAACCTTTTTTAATTTAAGATTTCTTAATATCTGCACTCATGCTTTAAGTTTTCACACTTAATAGTCTGTGATTGAGTCTCTCATTTAATTTGTCAGCAATTGGGATAACTTGCCAGTTGTCTATGGAATACATTCCTTCTGTGTATGCTATATTGCAGAGACCTTGTCTTATTTTCTTTGACTGAAAATGGACAACATATGCAGGTGCATGTGCTTGTCAGCACTTATGTTGCTTTATGCCAATTTCAAATCTAATAAACTCTTTTGGATTAAAATAATGATTAAAAGGTTGGCACTGTGACCTTGCAAGTCGGCTCTTGGGTTCAATTCCCAGCAGAGAGCTGGTCTGCATGGTATTTTCTTCCAATGGTTGTGTTTCCTCTGAAACTTTTAGGTTTCTACCAAAAAAAAAAAAGTAATTTTTGTTACTTTCTTCTAGAAATTTCTTGTCCGGTACTGTTACTTGCACATTTTAGATTTGCCCAGACGTGTTGTATTGTACAAAAAAAAAATAGTTTTCTAGTTTTAAAACTTGTGTTTTAATTGTTCCTCTTACAGAAAATTTCCGATTGTTATGCACTGGAGAAAAGGGCTTTGGTTATAAAGGATCCACTTTCCACAGAATAATTCCTGAATTCATGTGCCAGGTATGTGAGTCTCGGGCAGCAGTGATCATCTAGGACAGGGGTCTCCAAACTTTCTATACAAAGGGCTAGTTTACTGAGCTTCAGATTTTGGGGGGCTGGACCGTGGCCAATGGGAGTAGAAAATGTCCTGGCATCAGTGGGATGGAAGAGAGTCCCATCTTTGGTGGGGGGTTATTAATATCCCATCATTGGGGAGGGGGGGTGTCGATGATGGGCGTAATAGTGCCCCATCATTGGTGTCAGTAGGAAAGATAGTGCCAGTGGAAGAAATAGTGCCCCATCATTGGTGTCTGTGGGAGGAATAGTGCCCCAATGGAGCTAAATGGATATATGTTTAACTAGATGGATCAGCTCTGCAGCCTATCTGTGTGTTTTCTGACAGTGGGGAAGGATTTTCCCATCCACCTTGAATTTGTGGATGGGGGAGTTCAGTGTTTTTTTTTTTTTTTTTGTTTTTTTTTAACCTATCAGTGGGTCAAAATAAAAATAAATGGCCTGTGTATGGGTAGCTTTATTGGCAGCACTGTACAAAACAATAGAGAATTAGCTCGAAGTGTTTCCTTCTCATAGTTTAAGGGTTTTTCTGAAGGTTAATATCAATATTCAAATTATTTTTCAGTAGACTTTTTTAAAAGTGGACCTGTCTTAATCCAAAAAAAAAAAAAAAATCTTTACCGTGTATCGCAGGCATACTCTGGTGTTTTTAACCTACTCATCCCATGCCTGTTCAGCACCCAGTACCTGGTGGATCCCATACAAACCACCTCTGCATCCTCAGGTGCCAAGTTAGGGCTTGTTGTTGGACTTGTTGGGGGGCGGGCATTAAACTCGTATAGTTGAGCTGCATCTTTAAAACCCCCTAATTGCGCCCCCCCCCTTAAGCTGCAAAGGTAGTAGATGGTGTTCACAGGCCATGGTTGCAAAGCTTTATGCCCATGGCAAAAACTATTGCTCCTGTCACGTTTGGCGGACAGTAACACCAAACATAACCCATTAAACCAAATAAGGATGCACCACAATTGCCCCTAAATGTGTGCAATGCAGGTGGCTGTGTAGCATTGGTATGCCATTTATAGGGGTAAAACAAGCAGTGAAAAGAGGCATCATATCGCCTCCTCACCACCTGTCGCACACCTCTGAAAAGCAGTACTAACATGGATCACTTTTCAGACTGCAACAATTTAGCTAAACATCTAAACTTAGTCTTGGGGAACTGAAAGAGGCCTCCTATACACTGGAAGGGAGGAAAGTTTCATTATTATATTATTGTTGTATATCTTTTTTACTTGATATTTTGTCCCGGTTCACACTAGGGCGACCTGTGAGGCGACCTGGTCGCCTCACAGGTCGCCGCAGGTCGCCTCCCATAGGGAAGCTGCGGACCCGTTCTAATAGGAGCGACACAAGTCGCTCCGACCTAGAAAAAAGGTCTGGAGCTTCTTTGGTGCGACCAGGAGGCGACCGCCATAGACTTCAATGTTATGAAGTCCGTGGCGGCCGCTCCGAGGTCGCGGTGCGAAGTAGCGTCACCCCTATGTGAACGGGGCCTTACTGTATCTGTTTGGCTATATAATTCCACAAATTTCAAGATTTAAACCCTTTTGGGGCTTTTTTTTTTTTTTTCCCCTCATAGGGTGGAGATTTCACGAATCACAATGGAACTGGAGGAAAATCCATTTATGGAAGTCGCTTCCCTGATGAAAACTTCGTACTAAAACATACAGGGCCAGGTAAGGCCATCTTTTTCATGCACAAAGCAGTATGTATGACAGACCTCAAATGCTTTGCATGGGTTCCTCCACCATCCTAAAATGAGGAATTAAGCTGGATACACACTATACAACTTTTGTTGTTAAGATTTCCTTTAGATTTACCTTAAACTATGTAGTGCAGGGGCCTGACTGATTGCATACAAATTGAAAGTGTTTTAGATTCGACCTCGTATTATATGGTTTTGGTAAATCTAAAGGAAACAATCTAAAGACAATTGTATAGTGTGTATGGCCCATAATTCTGTTATTTTTGGGTTTATTTTTGGGATATTTTTAATAGACTGAATACCTAAGCGAAGAAGGTTCCACTGCACTATGCACTAGTTCGTTGGTGGGATTTTTGGTTTCTTTTTAGTCCCTGCTCATTATAACCTTCTGGGTTATACTTTCTCTTTTGGTCCCTAGTTTAGAATATATGGCTCTACAATACTGTGCGGTGTAATACCAGCGGTCCTAGATGTGTAAGTAGCTAATGCGGTGAAATGGAAAAGTTTTTTCAGTGCCCAACCTATTATCCTACAATAAGTGATGATGCTTTTATTTTAGGGATGTGTGATGGGATGAGACGTGGGACTGCTTCTCTGTGCTTAGAAATGTTTATTGTACTTTTGGCACTTTTCCACTGCAAGTACCGGCTTGGCCCGGTTTGCTTTTCCACTGCTGGTACCGCATGGTACGGTGTTGGAACGGTTTGGTACGGTATGGTTTGCTTTTCCACTAAAGTAGTACTAAAGTTAAGTGGGTGGGATAACAACGATTCTCTGACCAATCAGTTGTTAGTAGTGACTGCATGCAAAGGATCTTATCTAATTCTCCCATCCTGCATATCTCAACACTTTATTTTTTTATTATTTAAAGTGCTTGTAAATTTAGTAGGTAATGATAAATTGAGATGTAGCTTGCACCAAATTCCGTAATATTGCTCATGTGCAGCTGTGTCTGCCATCCTGGCCATTTGGACAACAGATCCACTTTTTTGCTCCAGAATACTTTTTGCGCTGGATATTGTTTTTATACCCAATCCAAAATTTCTCTGCCAGTTTACCGCTCATCACTACCGATTTTGATTTCGGTATGTGTATTGTGTATATGTTTTCCTATACATACATATGGTTGTGGTGTGTTTTTTTTTTTTTTTATTTGCACAACTGTTTTCTGTTTTTAATGTGGGGTGTTTTTTTTATTTTATTTAGGCATCCTCTCAATGGCTAATGCAGGACAAAACACAAATGGTTCCCAGTTCTTTATCTGCACAACAAAAACTGAATGGTGAGTGTTTATTTAAGCCGCAGAGTATAAAAGAATGAAAATCAAAACGTGCATCTTGGCAGTCTAAAAAAAACATAAACCTACAGTGCATTCATAAAGTATTCAGACCCCTTTTTTCAATTGTGTTATGTTGCAGCCTAATACTACAGTTGTTTTAAATTCAATTTTTTTTTTTTCCATTAATCTGTACTCGGTATCCCATAATGAAGTGAAAAGGGAAAAAAAAATAATTTTATACAGCGTTGCATGATAGAGCAATTGGCAGTTAAATTAGCGCAGTGCAGTATACCAAAATATGGCCTACTCATGAAGAGAGCAAACTCTTCCCGGAGCTTAAGTGGTTGATAAACTCACACTTTTTATTTATTTTTTTTTTTTTTTTCATAAATTTAGGCTAAAATTTATTCTTCGACATGCTTTGATTAAAAGGAGAAAAAAAAATCCCAAGAAATGTGTATTATTTAGACTGTAGGAAAGTTATAGCATCTACAAACTATGGTGTGTATTTGCAAATGTATCAATCCGGATGTGCAGAATCTACATTTCTTAGCCCTTTTTATTGTCATGACATCACAAATACCCCTAAATTACCCCTGTTTGGAAAGTAGACCATCTAAAATATTTAGTAAGAGGCATTACAAGGTATTTTTTTTTTTTTTTTTTTTTTTATACATGCCGTCACTAGCTCAGTATAGCGTCGTGATATCGCAGTGATCAGGGACACTGACTGGTGACGGCATGATTTTAAAAAAAAAAAAAAAAAAAAGTTAAATCATCACTGCACCCCTCCACCGATCTGGGCTTTATGGCAGACAGAAGCCTCTCCTCAGTGCAAAACACATGAAGCCTGCTTGGAGTTTGCATTAAAGCACCCGAAGGACTCTCAGACTGTGAGGTACAAGATTCTCCAGTCTGATGAAACGAAGATTGAACTGTTTGGCCTCAATTCTAAACATTTTGTTTAGAGAAAACCAGTACTGCTTATCTGTACCTGCTTACTACCAGTGAAGCATGGTGGTGGCAGAATCATGTTATAGGGGTGTTTTCAGCAGCAGGGACTGGGAGACTGGGTGCGGTTGAGGGAAAGATGAGCAAAGAACAGAGCTATCCTCATTGGAAACCTGTTACACAGCGCTCAGCACCCCGCAAACTGGGCTGAAAGTTCCCCTTACAACAAGACCACTATCCTAAGCACACAGCCAAGACCACACAGGAGTGGCTTGAGGGCAACTGGAGAGATCTAAAAATGGCGGTCCTCCCACGGTCCCCATCCAACCTGACTGAAAAGAAGAGAATTTTCCAAGAAGAATGGCAATCCAGGTGTGCAAAGTTTGTCACATCATACCCAAAAAGATTTGAGGCTGTAATTCCTGCCAAAGGTGCTTAAACAATGTACTGAGTACAGGGTCTGAATACTTCAGTATATGTGATATTTCAGTTTTTTTTTCTTTTTAATAATTTCAGACATTTTCTAAAATTCTGTTTTCCCTTTGTCACTATGGGGTACCGAGTGTAGCCTAATGAGAAAGGAAAAAAAAATAATATAAACAACTGTAGTATCAGGCTGCAACATAACAGCCCCCTCAAAAAGTGAAGAGGGGGTAAGAATAGTTTTAGAATTGTGCTGTATAATAATAATTGAGCACTTTTTTAAGGTTTATTAACGATATAAAAATTGACACGTTATACTGTATATGTTACTATCACATCCATGCCCTATGCGTTTTATAATTAAATATGGGTCTGTGAGAGTAACTTGCCAGCACAACAAAAGTTTATCTGGTTTCTGAAGACTGGCATCTCTCTACATTTTTAGGGGCAGAGGGATGTCTTTTGGATATAAAAATATAAATTTTTTTAGACCTAGATGTTTTTTATTGAAGTATATATTTCTGTAGGCACCATTTGCATGTTTATTATGTTGCAAAAAACCAACAGTTTTCCATCTTGTATACTTTTTGTAAATGTAATGTTTTATGCCTCGTACACACGCAACGATTGTTGGCCATAAATTTTCGGCTTGTTAGTATGATGCTTCCGACAACCGACTGCAACTTTTCGGCCAAACAAAATCTGGTGTGCAGGCTATAAAATTTTTGTTGGCCGTCAACACAACGGCCGATTTTCCGTCAGTCAGTACAGATTTCGGCAGACAAAAGTCAGATGAGCAAGACTGGGCATGCTCAGAGAAGAAAAAACACACGGAAAGTAAACCATCACATGACATCACTTCTGAAGTTGGTTGTTGTTGGCCGAAAAAATTTGTGTGCAGTCTAGACACATTCCAACCAACACAACAACACTGGACAAAAGACGGCCGATCGGTCGGCCGATAATCGTTGCGTGTGTACGAGGCTTTAGTCTTCAGAGCTGAATTTTGAGAGGAAAGATGGGATGGTTGGAGAGGTATATTGAACACTGGAATGTTTTTGTTGTGGCTTTTCGTTTGATCTACAAATCACTGTTGCATATTTTAAGCAAGGCTAATTAATATATTGCTCTACAGTTGGTAATTTTTTTTTTTTAACCCTAGGCTGGATAATAAGCACGTGGTATTTGGCTATGTGAAAGAGGGCTACGATGTAGTGAAGAAAATTGAAGGATGTGGACAGAAGAGTGGTCGTCCTACTAAGAAGATTGTGATTGCAGATTGCGGAGAACTTTCTTGATCCTCCTTTCTTTAAAAATGTCTTGCAGCTGTGAATTTCCTGTCCCCATCTGAGCAAACAATGTCACTTATCAGGGTCCGATAAATGTGATTTCTGCTCTCAGAGCCATAAATGAACCCATTTAAAGGGAAAAAGACTAACCTTGGTACTACATTGTTTACCTCTTCCATAAAATGACTTTGCTCATTGCTTGTAAACCGAAAGTGATGGCAGCCAACACTGATCAAAACTACTGGAATGTCGGATAATTTTACACTGGATAAACGTGGCTGTGCTTGCATTATCATTTAATGGCTTTTTTTCACAAATTGTTGGACAGGCTGGATAGCATGGATTGCATAGAAATATTCCTCTAATGTGTAAGCCAATGCCAGTAGTACCTTTCCCTTACTGGATGACGAACAACTAAACTGTCATACTATGTTTTTTGTAATAACTGTGATTAGCTGTAATAAGTAGAACATTATAAAGGTGTTTTTGATTGGCTGTACATTGGGTTACCCGGCCAGGTGCTAAATCTGTGCAGTAGCATAACGTAAAGAAACCCTGCTGCAGAGGGGTCACCACTAAAGTTTTCCTTGATAATTTGTGAGCCTTCATCTGGCCATGTGAGAAATTTGAGTTCACTTAGAGCTAGAGCTGCACGATTCTGGATAAAATGAGAAGCACGATTTTTTTGCTTAGAATAAAGATCAGGATTCTCGGCGTATATATAAATGTTTGGGGGTTCTAAGTAGTTTTCTAGCAAAAAATACTGATTTTTGACTTGTAAGAAACAAATGTCAGAAACAGGTTTAGTCTTTAAGCCCCGGTTCACACTTGTGCGTGTGCGGGGTTCGCATGTAATGTCGGAGCGCACTGCTCCGACATTACATGCGATCAGCTGTGCGGTGCGAGTTTAGCCATACAAACTGTATGGCTAAATTCGCATCGCTCCCGCAGCAAACACGCACAGGAGGCATTTTTGCAGCCGCATCAGGATCGGATCGCACAGCGGTTCACACTTGTGCGATCCGATCCTGTGCGAACTGCACGATCGCACTGCGATATGCGATCAAACTGGGGGTGTCGTTAAGATTACATTGACACCCCCAGCGTATCGCATATGGCAGTGTGAACTGCCGGGGGTGCGTGTGCGATGCGGGAACAGGCTGCGAGTTCGCAGCCTTCCCGCATCGCATCAGTGTGAACCGGACCTAAGAGGTTAAACTGCCCTCACTTAGACAGAAGTTCATTTCTTTGATCTAAGAGCCGGTTCACACTGAGGCGATCCGACTTTGGGGGGCGACCTGTGAAGTCTTGTGCACCGTGACCTCGGCGTGACTTGCAGGGACTTCACATAATGGAAGTCTATGCAGGTCGCCCCAAAGTAGTACAGGACCCTTTTTTCTAAGTCGGAGCGACTTGTGTCGCTCCTATTAGAACGGGTCCTGTACTACTCAATGGACTGCGACCGACCGCGACTTGTCAGGCTGACAAGTTGCCTGACAAGTCGCGCTAGTCTGAATGGGCTCTAAAAGAACGAAATGATACATTGTAAAACATTGTGTTTTTTATAGTTATCTAGCAGCCTTAGGCCCTGTTCATACCTGAGTGTTTTACGAGCTGAAAAAAGCTCATCTCTAAAGTCTCAAAACGCCCAACAAGCAAAATCCTTTTAATTTCCACGACCCCTGTTTACATATGAGCGTTTTGTCGTCTGAAGCAAAACGCCTGAAGCTCAAAAAAAGTACATGAGCGTTTTTGTTGGATATCAATGCCTGCAAAAAAAAACGCATGGGGGGAAAAGCCCCAAAAAAAAAAAAAAAACGCCTGAAAACCATATGCTCAGGTGTGAATGGAGCCTTAATGTTTTAAAAAACATTTGCCAGAGGTGTTTTTGTTTTTTTTGTTTTTTTTTTTTTTTATAAACGATTAATCGTGCAGCTCTACTTGGAGCTCAGCCAGTAACGCAATCTTACCTAATCGGATAAATGGTGAACCATGCACAAGCCAATTAAAATCGAGCCTTTTTACCATGACTTGCAATTTTGAGTATTAGGCCATGAATATTTACTTGTGCCCCAAGGCACCATATGGTTAACCCCCGTACACAAAGGCCGAATGTTGGGTGGCATTTGCTGGTTCAATAGAAACCGGTCCACTTTCGGGGTGCCTACTGCAGCAGGTCTTACAGAAGCCGAGCTTTCGGCCAGCTTCTGCCAAAGGGGCATGACTGAAAAGGTCTACTGATTGGCCCTCCAGCTGTTGCAAAACTACAAGTCCCATCATGCATCTGGCTCTAGGTGTCATGCTTGTGGCTGTCAAGTCTTGCAATGCCTCATAGGACTTGTAGTTCTGAAACAGCTGGAGGGCCGTAGTTTGCATATCCCTGCCCTAGTCAGAACAATAGAACAGCAGGGGAGATTACTGGACTAAGATTGGATTGTTAGTACAGCGGCTCCTAACTGAGCTGTCAGTGTGTACCAGGCTTAAGAAGCAACTGTTCAAATTAGACAATGGACTTGCATGTTACATTAAGGCTGGATTTACATGTGTGCACGCATGTAGGTGTGAATGGGTCCATAGTTTCACTTGTTTTCACACTAAACTGCACTGCAAATATGTACACCAGCCACTCAGGAAAAAATGGGATTTCTACTTGACACGCATTTTCATGCACCAGAATGCAACTTTTGCTGCATTAAAATGGACAATTGTAAATAGGCCCTTAGAGATATGAAGCGTGAGTAATTGTTTATCCTCAGTGTGGGAAAAAAACCCTTTTTGAAGTGAACCTGTGAAATGTGGGAACTGCCATTGCTTGCATAGGTGTGGGCTCTGGAGCGGTTATCGCCATCCTGTCTTTACTGTACAGTGAGTAAATGTCATGGAACAAGAATGCAGAATTTAAAGTCTGCCCTCCATACCATCTCAGCAGGTATTGATGCCAGGATAAGAAAAGCTGCCCCAGGGCCTACACCTTTTTAAAAACAAGCCTCTCACACTTTTTTGTTTTCATAGGTTCTTTAGAAAGGTAAAATGCAATATACAAATATGTAACATTTACAGAACTAGCCGTGTGTGTATTTTTTTTCTATTTTATTTTTAAAAATGTCCTATGGAATTGTGCCGTTTTCAGGGAGCCTTCTCTCTGAGCTCTCATCCTTTTGCTGTCTTACATGAACACATATACACAGGGTTTTACAACAGACTCACAACCCACTTGTAGGATTCCGTTCACTCACTATCACTGCACAGGAAACTTGAGCTTCCTGAGCACTAAACAGAAATATCCTAGTAACAGAGTTTAGCATTACATTTTATTTTTGATTATCGAATGGCATTAAGACTTGATAATTGAAATCATAATAATAATTAAAAAAAAAAAAAAAAAAAAGCTTCTAAATAAATACCGCCTTATGAGCTGCTAGTCTGAGAATTTGACAAAAAAAGTAATTAACAATGCAAATTTTACTACATCATAAACTGTTTGCACTAGCGATTGGAAGCATGATCTTCACGATACTTGTGGTACTAAAATTGTTTTTGTAATGCAAAGGATTCTTTATAATTGGTACTTCTGTTTTATTTTTTTAAAATGTTTACAACACTTGCACATTAAAACATGTTTTATTACAAAGTTGCAATGTTTGATCTTTTAAGTTTGGGATTTTTATCAGGGTGTGTGTGTGTGGTGTGGTTTATTTTTTTTTTAGAACTTGTCATCTGTACTTTTATGTAATATAAAGGTTAAAGGAAGTCATGACATTTCATTTGGTAGTGAGGGATGGGTACTCACACAATATTTGTTTATATATATATGTATGTATGTATGTATGTATGTATGTATGTATGTATGTATATATATATATATATATATATATATATATATATATATATATATATATATATATACATGTGTGTGTATGTATATGTGTGTGTGTGTGTATATATATATATATATATGAGAGAGTGGTGGAACAAGACCATTTTAGAAACTTTATGAACATTCAGGTTGGGTATAAATGCAGGTTCTTTGTCAAAGTGTGATTTGAAACACTTGCTTAGGGTTAAAAGTACAGTTGGGGACAGGGGAAGCATGTTTAGCTGGTGAGGACTAGAGATGTAAAATTTCCATAAATCTTTAAGCCATGGGAAAATGCGTTGTGTTTTTTTTTTTTTTTTTCTCTGGAAAGCAAATTTTGGAAAAATTTAGTGTGGACTAGTTTTACAAATTTTAATAGTGGTTTTGTTACACTGGGAAAGTGAAATGCAGTGTTTAATACTGAAAAAGTATTATGCTTGGGGGGGGGAAAAAAAAAGGAAAGGTTATTCAGTAAATTAATTTATTACAAATGGAATAACAAGGTCTGTAGGTTAAGAACATTTCATCTATACATGAGAGCAGGCAACCACCCTCCTTTCCCGCATAATTTATAAGCTTCCTGCCAATATGGATTTTCGGGTACTGACAATGCTGATCCAGAAGCATACACTATATTGCCGAAGTATTAGGATGCCTGCCTTTACACGCACATGAACTTTAATGGCATCCCAGTCTTAAGCCTCGTACACACGAGTGGAAATTCGGCCGGGAATTTTCGTCTGACGACCGATCTGCCGATTTTCGGCTTGTTAGTATGATGCTTCCGACAACCGACTCCGACTTTTGGCCGAAAAAATTCTGGTGTGCATGCTATAAAATTTTTGTTGGCCGTCAAAACACGTCCGATTTTCGTGCAGTCAGTACAGATTTCGACAGGGAAAAATCTTATGAGCAAGACTAGGCATGCTCAGAGAAGAAAGAAAGCAATCCAACACATGACATCACTTCTGAAGTAGAATTCTGTCGTGTGGGAAAATTTGTGTGCAGTCTAGGCACATTCCAACCAACAGACACCACTCTGGACAAAAGATGGACGACCGGTCGGCGGAAATTCGTTGCGTGTGTACTAGGCTTTAATCTGTAGGGTTCAATATTGAGTTGGCCCATCCTTTGCAGCTATAACAGCTTCAACTCTTCTGGGAAGGCTGTCCATAAGGTTTAGGAGTGTGTCTATGGCAATGTTTGACCATTCTTCCAGAAGCGCATTTGTGAGGTCAGGCACTGATATTGCAAGGAGAAGGCATGGCTCAGTCTCTGCTCAAATGCATCCCAAAGGTGTTCTATCAGGTTGAGGTCAGGACTCTGTGCAAGTCAGTCAAGTTCCTTCACCCCAAACTCCCTCGTTCATGTATTTTATGTACCTTCTTTGTGAACTGGTCCAAATCATTTTGGTGGGGAGGGGGGGGGGGTGAGAATTATGGTGTGGGTTGTTTTTCCAATATTGAACCCTACCGCCTAAGACTAGGATGCCATTAAAGTTCATGTGCATGTAAAGGCAGGTTTACCAATACTTTTGGTAATCTAGTGTATATTGCCCTTGCAAAAGCTTGATCAATGTTCTCCTGATTTATTTCAGGTGTCATCTTCTCTATAAATTCAGATATTGTGTATTTTTTGGTTGGCGGGGGTTTGCAATACTTCCTTACTTGAAGATGCTGCTAGTGAAAAAAAAAAAAAAAAATTGTGATGCAGAAACAGCAGAGGGTTTCTGGAATGAGAACGCAGGAGGGAAAAGCTACATGCATTTTCATTCTGGTCCTCATCATTTTATTCCATAAAGTATTTTTTAATGTTGTAGCGGAGTAGCAGTATGATCCACGATATCTCCCCTGGTAGTCAGGCACAGCATACAATAATCCTGGTAGCGTATAATATACCAAACCCTCCTAACCAGACGGCACATGGCTTGAAGGTCAACTAACTCTTTTATTCACAGGACTTTCATTTTAAACAAGATACTTATACGGGGTCTCCACAGAGGGGCAGCAGGGGTTTCCAATACACATTCATGAGCCAGCAGCTAACACAATACAAAATCCTACAGGTACTGCACGGGTTACGTTTACACATACAATACACACCTAATGCAGTTGGACAATCATTCCTGACAGAATACTCTGTAAGTGGCGATGCTTGCCACAATGCTCCCCCAGAACCAAGCCGGCATACACAGTCTGATCCCAACGGATCGGCTTGGGGATGTCCAGATGAGCGCTCACAGATCACTTTTCAAGGTCTGTTTGTCGGGATAACCCATCCGCGTTGCCATTCAGTTTCCCAGGGCGGTAGTGGATAGTAAAGTCAAACGGCTGCAGCGCCAAACTCCAGCGCAATAGCCGGGCATTTTCTCCAGATACCCTGTTTAGCCACACCAATGGGTTGTGATCTGTGAGCAAGGAAAATGATTGTCCATATAAATACGGCTGCAACTTTTTGAGGGCCCACACCACGGCTAGGCACTCCTTTTCAATGGCGGCGTAGCTCACCTCCTGGGGTAAAAGTTTTCTGCTTAGGTAAGCTACTGGGTGCTCGCCGCCATTCGCTCCCACTTGGCTCAATACTGCTCCCAATCCAAACACAGAAGCGTCTGTATGGACGATAAAGCGTTTAGTGGGATCAGGAGCAGATAATACAGGTGCATTGACAAGAGCGGTTTTCAGTTGCTGGAATGCCTGTTCACACTCTGGGGCCCATACCACTAGCTTAGGGAGGTTCTTGCGGGTCAGATCTGTGAGAGGTTTGGCCAGGGTGCTATAGTCTGGTACAAACTTTCGATAATACCCTGCAGTACCTAAAAACGCTAAAACCTGGGTTTTAGTACGGGGAGTGGGCCATTTGGCTACAGCCTCTATCTTGGCCGGTTCTGGTTTCTGTTGTCCACTTCCTACCCGATGTCCTAGATATTGGACTTCTGCCATTCCGATATGGCACTTACTGGGTTTTAAGATTAAGCCTGCCTCTCGGATACGGTCTAGTACAGCCTCTATGTGGATCAGGTGTTCGGCCCAGGAGGAGCTAAAGATGGCTATATCATCCAGATAAGCGCACGCATACTCCTGGAATCCGTCTAACAGCAGGTCCACCATTCGCTGAAATGTAGCCGGAGCGTTTTTCATCCCAAAGGGCATGACCTTGAATTGGAACAAGCCAAACGGGGTGACAAACACCGACTTCAGGATGGCGTCCTCAGCTAGAGGGATTTGCCAGTACCCTTTGCACAAATCTATAGTGGTAAGGTACTGGCCATTTTGTCTAGAAGCTCATCTATCCGGGGCATAGGATAAGCATCTGAGACGGTTTTATCGTTCAGTCTCCTAACCTTACGTCTAGTTGCAACATCTCCCCAATCTCCTTACGCATATTTTCTTTAACCGACTCGGGAATACGGTAAGGAGTTTGACGGAGAGGGGCTTGCCCTGGGGTTTCTACCCGATGGGTAGCCAACCGGGTATAACTGGGTCGGTTAGAAAATGTGGCTCCCTTTTTCCTGATTAATTGTCGAGTCCTCTCTTGGGAGCTTAGACGCTCTCCTAACTGTACTGCCTCTAACTCTTCACCCTGGCCCTCCCGTTCTAAGAGATCTGGGAGGGGTAGATCATCCACATCCTCTGCGGCAGACGCGCATATGGCGGTCACCTCTTCAATACGTTGGTTGTATGGTTTTAGCATGTTCACATGGAGCATGCGGCTTCCCCCTGCTCCGGTGCATGGGCCGATTATATAAGTGGTATCACAGATTTGTTCTATCGCTTTGAATGGGCCCTGCCAAGAGGCCTGCAGCTTGTCACCGGGTACAGGTCGAAGGATAAGCACCTTCTGCCGACGTAAAAGCTGCGGTCCCTGGCTCCCTTGTCATACCACCTGCGCTGTCTTTCCTGAGCAGCTTGGAGGTTCGTGCGCACGGCCTGGGTTAACGTCTCCAACCGATCCCTGAATTCCAGCACATATGGTACAACAGGGGTACCGTCAGTAGTCACTTCTCCCTCCCAATGTTCTCTAATCAAATCGAGGGGCCCCCTCACCCTCCTTCCGAATAATAATTCGAAAGGAGAGAACCCAGTGGACTCTTGGGGAACTTCCCTGTAGGCAAACATTAAATGGGGTAAAAATCTCTCCCAGTCCTTCTGTTCATCTATGAATGTCCTAATCATCTGCTTCAGCGTCCCATTGAAACGTTCACAGAGTCCATTGGACTGGGGGTGATATGGGGAGTTAAGGATAGTTTTTACCCCACACAGTTTCCAGAGTTGGTGAGTGACTTCGGCCGTGAATTGGGTGCCCCTATCAGAGATAATCTCTCGTGGGAATCACATGCGAGAGAATATTCCCATTAGGGCATTGGCTGCAGTCTCAGCCTCAATATTCGAGAGGGCTATGGCCTCGGGATATCGGGTGGCGTAGTCTACTACGGTCAAGATGTATTTCTTGCCAGAGGGACTAGGCTTTGCAAGCGGCCCAATAATGTCGACTGCAACCCTACTAAAGGGTTCTTCAATGATGGGCAGGGGGTGGAGCTTAGCTTTGTAACGATCCCCCCCTTTTTCCTACACGCTGACAGGTATCGCACGTATTACAATACTGTTTAATGTCTTTTGAGATACCCGGCCAGAAGAAGTTTTGGGTCAAGCGATGCTTAGTGCGGCTAATGCCTAAGTGTCCTGATAACGGTATGTCATGCGCTATGCGTAATAATTCTGACCAGTATTTCCGAGGCACAATTGACTGTCTAATGGGAATAGGTATAGATCCCTTCACTACTTTCTCGGCATGCCGGTACAACAATCCTTTTTCCCATATATACCGCTCCCCCTCTATACCTGCCTGGTTTTTAGCTAGCCGGTCTTTGTACACCTGCAGGGAGGGATCCAGGGCTACTTCACTACTAAATTCTACTGGGGCATCCCAGGGGAGAACAGGGGGACCAAGGGCTTCTCTGCTTACCGGAGCCTCAGAGTGTGTGGCTGGAGCTGTGGTGTGAGCCTGTTGCCTTGTTATGACTGGATACGCTTCTTGAGTAGTGTCTTGGGGAGCAAAAGCAGAAGTGAGCTCCCCCAAGTCATTCCCAAAAATGACATCTGCAGGCAAATCTTGCATCATGCCCACCTCCACGTTCCCTGACCCAGCTCCCCAATTCAGGTGTACTTTCGCAGTGGGAACTTTGAAAATGGCTCCCCCCGCTACTCACACAGCTACAGAATCCCCAGTGAGTTGTCTGGATGCAATAAGGTGATTCCAGACCAACGTGATGGTAGCCCCAGAGTCACGTAACCCTTCTAGTTGTCTCCCCTCCATGTGCACAGCTTGTCGGTGGTTTTGTCGATTGCCCGGTGCAGCTTGGATGGGGTTAACCTCGTGTAGGGTGCCCAGGGGTTCCTCCATTTGGATTGCTGTGGAGGGTTGTAATGCAGGGGCTGCTTGGTAACAGTGTACAGCGGCTTGAGGTGCTGGTGTGTAGCCCTGATTCGACCAGGGCTGACGAGGCCGATTTCGGGGACAGTCTTTCTGTATGTGCCCCATTTGGTTGCAGAGATGGCACCGGGTATGGGCTTGTGGTTGGTACCTGGGGTACTGACTGTTACCTCCTCCTGAACGTGGGTGTGCTGGTTGGTGATAGGGTTGCTGGGCAACTACCCTAGGCGGTGGTCGTTGTTCCCGTATAGTGTCTTGGTGCTCATCTGCTAATTTAGCAGCCTCTGGAAGGGTGCAAGGTTTACGGTCCCTTACCCAGAGCTGCATTTCTTGAGGTAGTCTCCGGAAAAACTGCTCCAACAATAATAATTGCAAAACATCCTCTCGTGAAGTGGCTTGTGCTGCATCTAACCATCCGGTGGCCGCCCTGTGCAAACGATGGGCAAACTCAGTGTGGGAATCTTGGTCCTGCTTTTTAAGATCCAGGAATTGGAGTCGGTATGCCTCGGAGGTGATGGCATACCTGGTTAAAATCGCCTGCTTAACTTTCTGGTAGTCCCGGATGTCGGCATTAGGGACTGCCCGATACGCATCGGCCGCCCGGCCAGACAATTTCCCAGCCAATATCTGTACCTGATCCTCTGGGTCAATGTTATGTAACTGGCACAGCCTCTCGAAGTCTTGCAAATACCCATCTATTTCTCCCTCCGTGTCCGTGAAGTTTTTAAATGCCTGGTACGGTATTTTGGGTTTACCTTGCGGCATGCTGAGTGGAGTTGGGTGTACTTGGAGAGGTTGTGGCTGGGGCCCCCTTTTGGCCATGATGTATTCATGTACGTCCGCTGCGACCCGTTCATGGGTTTCCATTGATGGGGTACTTGGATACAACGCTATCCTGCTGCGAAATTCCAGTTCAAATTCTCGGTCTGTTTCTGGCCTTGCATCCTTGGCTGCTCTGTCTTCTTCCATGAGCTTTTTGATCAGTGTCGCCTTGTTCTTGTTGCTGGCTATCTTGCCTCTTGCCTCCAGCAATGCTTTCAAAGTCTGCCGCTTTAGCCGTGTAGTTTTACGTACTTCCAAACTCCGGTTTCATCTGAATAGTTTGGATCATACGTTGCTGTTTCTTTTCTCTTTGTTTGCGTGAATACTGCTGAACGCTGCTTTGCTGTGTGGATAAAGATCCCGTCGCTTGCCACCAATTGTAGCGGAGTAGCAGTACGATCCACGATATCTCCCCTGGTAGTCAGGCACAGCATACAATAATCCTGGTAGCGTATAATATACCAAACCCTCCAATAACCAGACGGCACATGGCTTGAAGGTCAACTAGCTCTTTTATTCACAGGACTTTCATTTTAAACAAGATACTTATACGGGGTCTCCACAGAGGGGCAGCAGGGGTTTCCAATACACATTCATGAGCCAGCAGCTAACAAAAACAAGATACTTATACGGGGTCTCCACAGAGGGGCAGCAGGGGTTTCCAATACACATTCATGAGCCAGCAGCTAACACAATACAAAATCCTACAGGTACTGCACGGGTTACGTTTACACATACAATACACACCTAATACAGTTGGACAATCATTCCTGACAGAATACTCTGTAAGTGGTGATGCTTGCCACAAATGTCTTTAGGGCACATCTGTCATGCAAGGATGTGTTTTTTGTCATCCTTGTAGCATTTGGAAAATATTTCTTGTCACAATATTTGCAAATTGCAGCTTTAGAGCCGGTTCACACTACCGCGACCAGAAAGTCGCCTCATAAGGGGCGACTTTCAGCGTGACTTAGCGCGACTTCAGCGCGACTTATATGATAGACGACTTTGTATTTGGCCAATCAGAATATGATGTGTTCCTCATTGCCTCATTGCCCACCAAAAAAAAGTTCTTAAAAATTGTCGTTTTTGATAGAGAGCCAATTATTGAAAAAATTATAAAAAAAAGAAAAAAAATGAGATTTCTTTGGATTAGTGTCTGGGGGGTCCAAAAATGTACCTGTGAAGTTTCAGCTCTGTAGCATGTCCAGAACCAGAAAAAAAAAAATTTTTCTTAGAATTTTTATTAGCGCAGGGATGGGGTTCCGCTCCTGTCACACCTGGGCGTTTTTGTTTCAGGTGTTTATTGGGCATTTTTTGGGCGTCTTTGGAGGCAGGCATGACATCTGAACTTCTGTATAGGGGTATATATATATATATATATATATATATATACACACACACACACACACACATATAGGTGTGAAAGGAGGGTAACACCATCCCTGCAAATAATTTCAGTAGCGCAGGGATAGGGTTCCGCTCCTTTCACACCTATATGTGTGTATGGCTGCAATGTGGGGAATGCCTGGTTAATTTTCCTCCTTCTTCCTGGAAAGTCAGATCACAAGTTGCTTCAAATAAGATAAGCATCCGACTTGGAGGCATCTCCCATTGAAGTCTATTGGCACAAGTCGGATACAAGTCGCTTCAAAGTAGTACAGGACCCTTTTCTGAAGTCGGAGCGACTTGAGTAGTGCCAATTAAGACGGCTCTCATTGAGTTACATTGCATTTGTTATGTCAAGCAACTTGAGGGCACACAAGTCGCCTGACAAGTCGCGGCAGTGTGAATGGAGTCTTAAGTTCAGCAGAAATTGCACTGTGGATATGTTTTCAAACTCTAGATGTTGGTCTCACCATTTTTACTGGGAGGAGGATAAGAATAAGCAATTTACTGAGCAAACTATGATGCTGTGATGGTGAAGAACATTTATTTAAAAGTTCTAAAGATAAACTAATTTATCAGACAAATTTTCCCCTCTTACCTCTCAATTGAGGCCTAAAACTATAATTTACTGTACCCCAACACATTCTATGTTTCACAAACAAACTAAACTGGAGTCTTTCTCCTGCAGTGCCCCCTAGTGGCAGAAATGTATATTTCTTTTGTTTGAGAACTACATTGCTGGGAGAACTTGTAATAATTTAAGACCTTACATAAAATCTCAAAAATCTTAAAGGTATAAGATATATTAGATATATTATTTATCATTGTAAAAAAAAAATATATATAAAAAAATAAAATAAAAAGAACAGGTTTTTTTTTTTTTGCAATGCAAAGCTGCGGTTTCCGGGATGAGCAAAGTCTTTTCTTGTATTAAGAAAGTTATGGACTCCAGAGAGAGAGAGAGAGAGAGAGAGAGAGAGATATCATTTTGCCCCTGTACAAATAATTAGTAAGCCCTTATCTGGACTAGCCAGTTCAGTTTTGGGCACCACTTCTCAAAAAGGACATTGGGGAACTGGAAAGTGCAGAGAAGGGCAACCATACTGATGAGGCATGGAGAAGCTCCGCTATGAGGAAAGATTAAAGGAACTAAATTTATTCTCTCGAGTAGAGGATATTAAGGGAGGATATGATCAACATGTACAAATACATAAGTGGTCTATATAGTGAACTTGGCATTGAGTTATTCATTTTAAGGTCGTCACCGAGGACAAGGGGGCACTCTTTACATCTTGAGGAAAAGGGATTTAATCTCCAAATATGGAAAGGTTTCTTCACAGTAAGAGCTCTGAAAATGTGGAATAGACTCCCTCAAGAGCTGGTTCTGGTAGATTACTTTTAAAAAAGACCTAAATTCTTTCCTAAATGTACATAACATAACTGGGTACTAACATTTATTGGTAAAATTGATCCAGGGAATATCCGATTGCCTCTTGGGGGATCAGGAGGGAATTTTTTCTCCTTCTGTAGCAAATTGGATCATGCTTTGCTGGAGTTTTTCACCTTCCTCTGGATCAACTGTGGGTGTAGGATTGTGTATATGGCATTGTATAATTTTTCTTTCTTTTATTGGTTGAACTAGATGGACTTGTGTCTTTTTTTAACCTATGTAAAATGGAACGCTATTAAAAAGGGAGCTGCCATATGTGGTGTGTGTTTAAAAAAGTACACCTGTCATGAAGAATTATATGAGCTTCCATTGCTGATTTGGTTAAAATGGTAGGTTTGTTGTGATCTGCCAGTTGGAGATTACTGGATCTTCAATTCATTCTAGAGCTGAACTATGAAAGCAATGCCCAAAAATGTGGTCTCTCTGATCTTTCTTTATTACTATCTTGCCATGCCTTGTTCTGAACTCTTTATGTAGGTGTCCATTTACGAAGAGACAGGAGAATAGTGAGCAGGACAGTAGTGAAAAGACACAGAGGCAGCATTTCAATAGATTTTGAGATTGTAGAACAGTAGTACCTGATGTTTTTCAGGAGGAATTCCAGACAAAAGGTATTACTCATGCACAATAAACATTTTGTAGATGTTCCTTTAAAACATAGGTAATCGTCACAATTTGAGTTCAGTTCCACTCTAAGTTCTTCAGAAAGCAGTGTGTACCCATCCCTCTTGCAAACAGATGTAAATTAGATATAATCAAGATGTACATTAGAGACGTGCCAGTATTTTCCCCATCCTCTGTCCAAATTATTTAAAAAGCTGCAGAGAAGGGATATCATTGTTAACCCTGAATATAGGTGGACATGGATTTGGGCACCACTTTGTCAAGATCTTCCTGGTAAACATATCTACAGGGTTTAGCTGCATCTTAAGACCCCGTTCACACTGGGGCGACCTGTCAGGCGTGGGTCACCTGCCATAGATTAGCACAGGACACAAGTCGCTCCGACTTAGAAAAAGGGTCCGGAGCTTCTTTGGAGCAACCTGCATTGACTTCAATGATATAAAGTCCGTGCCGGCCGCTCCGAGGTCACGGTGCGAGCTGCGCACCGCGACTTCACAGGTCGCCCGGCAAAGTCGGGTCGCCCCAGTGTGAACGGGGTCTTAGGGGTCTATTTATAAATATTTTTGCACTAGTTCGATTCGATTGGAAAAAGGTGTGAAGCTTGGGAGAAATTGTGTGTAATTGTGTTATGAAAACCTTTTATATATTCTAGACCCCTAAATATTCTAGAGTAAACGTTACAGTAGACTTGATCACCAGATCATAAAAGGGACATGATTTTCCTGCATTTTGTTTCAACTCTGTGGGGCAAAGATTTAAAAAGTTAGCATAGTAACTTTCACATGACAATAAGACCAAACATAATCTAGTAGAGACATCAATTGCATTGAAACTGATATCAAAATACAACGAAGACCTCTATTCAGACCCACGTTCAGGGCAGACTGAAGTGTGGTACAAGACTATGTCACAGATAAGGAGGCCAGTCTGTAACTGATGAAAGTCAAAAGGCTTGTCACCACCAATGTCTGAGTAGTTTTCAATCTGAGGGTTGAGAAATACAAAAAAAGCTGTAAGAGGGACATCTGGAGGGAAACTGACAATTGAAAGGAAAAGAAGGTGGGGGGGGATTGATTAAGGGGATTTTGAGTGGGAAGGGGTAGGCCTTTCCCCAGACCCACCCCCTGGCTGGAACCCGCTGCCCAGGATCAATTTAATAGGTTCATTGCTGAGGATGAGGATGAAAAAGAGCTTCATATTTGGTTGTGGTGGAGGACTCTGTCCAATAGAACCAGCTTGCATAATTTATCATCTGACCATAAGGTCCTCCCTGTGTTGTTTTATGTTAATTTTTGCTATTCACTGGGTTATGGAGGGGGCCTGTGATTTGTTGCTACCAGTCTGGAATGCAACTTCTAGCGGCATTAAACAGGCGAGGGAGAATGGAGCTTTTATGTGCCTGCCATGGGAAGGTGTTTTGATAGTGAAGGAATAGCACTGGATCAGAAGATGGCATCAAATCTGTAAGAGATGCAATGTACATCTCTCCAGAATGGCTATACTGTGCTTAAGTCCAGCACTGCGTCAAAGTACCCCATTTTCAGTGGGCCCTACACTATACATAGAATGAAAGATAAATCCCACTTCTCTTAACCATGGGAGACACTAAAGCCCTGTACACACGCACAGATTGTTGGCCGTAAATTGTCGGCCAACGTCCGATCTGCCGATTGTAGGCTTGTTAGTATGCTGCTTCCGACAACCAACTACGAATTTTCGGCCGAAAAAAATCTGGTGTGCATGCTATAAAATTTTTGTTGGCCAAACAAAGAACGGCCGATTGTTCCTCAGTCAGTACAGATTTTGGCAGACAAAAATCAGATGAGCAAGACTGGGCATGCTCAGAGAAGAAAAAACACAGGGAAAGTCAACCATCACATGACATCACTTCTGAAGTTGGTTTTTGTTGGCCAACAAAAGTCCAGTGCAAGTCTAGAGCACATTTCAACCAACAAACAACACTGGACAAAAGACGGCCGATCGGTTGGCCAACAATCTGCGTGTGTACGGGGCTTTACTCCTTACATGGGAGAAATGTGCTAGCTGCAGATTCCACTTCTTAAACTGCACTATAAAGGGACTCCTCCTATAACTACTTACTAGTTGACACTAATAATGAAGCAAAGTGTTTTGTGTTTATTAGCTTTTAAAAGCAATATCTTTTTTGTCTCTTATGTCTCCAAATATGTGAAGGAACTTTTGGAACTATTTGAAGACATTCCCTGGGCTTGGCTCTGCTTTGATGCATTTGTGTGTTTGGGGTCTGAAAGCTTGATCTTTATTTGGGGACTTAATTTGCATGACATTTGGGGAAATCTACTTAATCAGTGGATTGTCACATGCCATGCAGTTGAAGATCTCTGGCAGATAAGAAAGCGTACTAATCCTGAAAATTTCATTTCTTTCAGCAAATAATGTACATTTGACCTGAACCCAGCTTGCTCAAAGTTTCTCGAGTAGGCAAACTAAATTGCCAGCTCACCCACCCGCCTGAACCTCCAGCTGCTGCTGCTGGCAGTCCTTAATTTTGTGGCTGTATTACTACTGCAGCTAAATGACAGCATCCCATCCACCAGCATTACATTGTAAACAAGCCAGTGGGGATTTTGGGTTATGTCATTGACCGAAACTATACATGAAATTAAAAAACTGAGTTGCAGCACGGTGGCCAAGACTATACAACAGGACATGTTCCACTCAGAACAGGCCTCGCCATGGTCGACCAAAGTTGAGTGCACATGCTCAGCGTCATATCCATAGGTTGTCTTTGGGAAATAGACATATGAGTGCTGCCAGCATTGTTGCAGAGGTTGAAAGGGTGGGGGTCAGCCTGTCAGTGTTCGACCATACACCGCACACTGCATAAAATTGGTCTGCATGGCTGTTGTCCCTAAAGATGTTGCACAAGAAAGCTCGCAAACAGTTTGCTGAACACAAGCAGACTAAGGACATGGATTACTGAGACCAAGATAAACTTATTTGGTTCAGATGGTGTCAAGCATGTGTGGCGGCAACCAGGTGAGGAGTACAAAGACAAGTGTTTCTTGTCTACAGTCAAGCATGGTGGTGGGAGTGTCATGGTCTGGGGCTACATGAGTGCTGCCGGCACTGGGGAGCTAGAGTTCATTGAGGGAACCATGAATGCCAACATGTACTATGACATACTGAAGCAGGGCTCTATTCAAACATGATAACGACCCCAAACATACCTCCAAGATGACCAAGATGAGGCTTTGCTAAAGAAGCTGAGGGTAAAGGTGATGGACTGGCCAAGCAGGTCTCCAGACCTAAACCCTATTGAGCACCTGTGGGGCATCCTCAAGCGGAAGGTGGAGGAGCACAAGGTCTCTAACATCCACCAGCTCCGTGATGCCATCATGGAGGAGTGGAAGAGGACTACAGTGGCAACCTGTGAAGCTCTGGTTAACTCCATGCCCAAGAGGGTTAAGGCAGTGCTGGAAAATAATGGTGGCCACACAAAATACGGACACTTTGGGCCTGATTTGGACATTTTAACTTATGGGTGTACTCACTTTTGTTGCCAGCGGTTTAGACATTAACGGCTGTGTGTTGAGTTATTTTGAGGGGACAGCAAATTTACACTGTTATACAAGCTGTACATTCACTACTTTACATTGTAGCAAAGTGTCATTTCTTCAGTGTTGTCACATGAAAGATATAATAAAATGTTTACAAGAATGTGAGGGGTGTACTCACTTTTGTGAGATACTGTGTATATATATATATATATATATATATATATATGGTAAAAAATTTAAGAAATAAAGCGCTATATAAAACAATCCATAAAGGTGCTTCATAAACAATAAAGAGACAAAGTGCTTCTTATAATCTAATAAAATATCACAAAATATATCTCAAAGGTGCATGTAAAGGGTTTCAATAAAGTGCATTCCACAAATAAGGTGCAATTGAAAAATCAAGTCAAATCCAAGAATTTGCCAAGTGTGAAACTTCGTTTATAAAGTGCTTGATAGGTGTCTCAGTTGAAAATGTGCTCAAAACACCACCACCGATTAGCCACAAGATGGCCTCTCACCTCAATAAAATAATAAGGAAGCAATGAATCCTCAATATAGGTGAATGCGGATCAATGGATACCACTTGCTGGACTGCTAATCTCTTGGGCTCAGTATACAAGGAGGACATGAAAAAAATTGCAAGAGATCTAAGTGCTCACTGCAATATAACCCTTTATTAAAAGTATAAAAGATACACTCACATAAAAAGCACAATCGGGCTTGTGCGGACCAAACAGGCAGTAACAAATGAGCTGTGAGGAGCTGTGCTGTGTAGTCGCCGCTCGTCCGTCAGAGTCTCCGCCCCACACGTGGCGTCACAACTTCGTCAGCAGGTCCCGGTTTACTGAGCCCAAGAGATTAGCAGTCCAGCAAGTGGTATCCATTGATCCAGATTCAGCTATATTGAGGATTCATTGCTTCCTTTTTATTTTATTGAGGTGAGAGGCCATCTTGTGGCTAATCGGTGGTGGTGTTTTGAGCACATTTTCAACTGAGACACCTATCAAGCTCTTTATAAACTAAGTTTCACACTTGGCAAATTCTTGGATTGGACTTGATTTTTCAATTGCACCTTATTTGTGGAATGCACTCTATTGAAACCCTTTACATGCACCTTTGAAATATATTTTGTGATATTTTATTATATTATAAGAAGCACTATGTCACTTTATTGTTTATGAAGCACCTTTATGGATTGTTTTATATAGCGCTGTATTTCTTACATTTTTTACCATTTATACTTCTCTTAGTGAGGAAGTTTTGATATAGCAGCTGTATATTGTATATTTGTACAGTTATTTGCCACTTTTGCATGGTTCATAGGTTTAGAATCGTGCATAAGCACTGTGTCACTTTATAATTTATTAACTTATTAATTTATCAATTGTGCTGATTATTCACCTTTTCATATATATATATATATATATATATATATATTGTATATTTTTTTAACCATTTATTATTGTCTAATTTATATTTTAATGTATGTTTCCTACTGGGCTTAAACCAGCATTTCTCAGAAGGGGATGGAAGTTCACCTCCATTTATCCTGCTCCACCTCCTGCCCTCTACCATGCTGGTGGTAAAGTTTGGAAGAAAGGACTCTGTTGCGAAAAAGGAACGGTCTTAAGACATCTACATGAACAAGTGGTTGGACTGAGAACTCTAAAGTAATAGGGGGAGTGGTGGACTGAGGACTTCATTGGGAAAAAAAGGGGGAGAGGGGGCTGAGGACTGATGTGAAATGGGATGGGGGGGAATGCGATATGAAAGGGGGAGGGGGAACAAATTAAAACTCTGATATGCAGGGGGAGATAGGGTCCTGATATGAGAAGGCGAGCCCATTTTACACGGGAGTGCCTCAAAATTTTCCATATTTGCAAAGGGTGCTATGAATGAAAAAGGTTGAGAAACACTGGCCTAAACTGATACCCAAAAAATTTATTTAATTTATAGATCATATTTTTTTTTTATAATTCCAATTGTTTACATTTGCATCTGCTCTGGCCCCTGGGCATGCACACCACAGGTAGAACACACACTTCCTGGAAATGATCTAGTCATTGGAACACATGTCAGCTATTTAGTTGTCACTCCAGCAGCCTTCCTTCCCACACAGATTCTCATCCTATGATTGCCGTTGATGCATTAGCGTAGTAGCAAGTAGCGGTCTCTCATCCCTGTGGCTCCTCACCATTTTTCATGTAACACTGTGCCACGTTACTGTAATGCAAAACTGTATTTGGCCACAAGTAGGCAGTATTCCGCAACTCAGATGGCTGGGTCATCGCCATCTTCACAGCTATACCAGCGGAGGACAAAGGAACCCCCCCCTTTAACTGGAGGAAGGTCATTGCTTTGCCCTGCTGTGCTGTGGGACCTGGTGAGAGGGTTCCTAACCCACACAACGCTGCAATTATCTTCAAGCCTGTTTGTTGTTTTCAGTTGCTTCAGTTCAGAACAATTTACAGTACAGTACCTTTAGGCCATAGCCCAGTCAGTGCTGCAGTCTACCACCCCTACTGTCTATATATCAACCCTGTCTGCAGGATACTAAAGATCACCCCTCTCGCCTACCTGTCAGACAGGAATTCTACACACACTCCACTTCAGGCTCAAGCTATCCAAAGAAGGATATAGCTTCTCAAGTTCTGGTTTCCATTTAAAGGGGACATTTGATGTCTTTAAAGTGACGCTTCACTCTACCTGTACTTACTAAAGGGGAATACCGTTAGCTACTCTACAATTCATTGGGCAACTCAGTTTCTCCCAAAAGAGACTACATCCCTATTGTGCACCATCGTATGGGCCCCATCTGTCGGCAAATGAGTCTTCCACATGTTTAGGGTACCTTATGGGAAATTTACTTGCCTAAATTCCTGAGAGTTAAATCCGGGGTCTTCTTACTGAGAACCTGCAAGTGAGCTAGTCCTGTGTTTGTTCTTTCTCTTCCTATTTCATTTGTTCACTTGGTAAAATTGTTTTTAGTTTGGGAGCTAGCATTTACATTTTCTGTCCTGAAAGATGGGTGGGTGTGGTTTAAGGTGGTACTGTATTGTGTTTTATTGCCTTTTTCTCGTTGGTGTTTTGCCATTTGGAAGACTCGGCCAATTATATTTCTCTAGACTGACAAACCTCAGAGCTCACTCTGTTAGGATGGTATTGTTAGCGATGCTGCTCTCCTTGAGCATGGGGAAACCACTAAAAACAGAAAGAAAGGAGGGTGCAGACTAGGGATCAACGGATTATCAGCAAAGCTGATATATTGAGGGCAGATATGCACTTTCCCCGATATATCGGAATCGGCCCCGCAGGTTACGGATATTGCCGATATTTCGAGAAAGTGCTTGTACCGGAGTGATGACTGCAGCTAGAGGCATCCCCCCGGTACGGGCGTCCATAGCCGAGGGTCGGCTGTCTTGTAATGACAACCGATGCAGCCGCCGCCTTCTGCGGCTCGCCTGGGTCTCCCGTCCCACCGGGAGACCTGGTCAACCAGCCTGCAGGGCCGCCGAAGACCCGACTTTGAGCACCACTACAACATTTAGGTCACAGTTGGTCATAGTTGTTGAACCAGAACCAGAATATGCTCTGCCTTCGGATAGGGCTCTGTCTTTAGTCATTTGGTAGCTCCTCTCCCTTCAAATCACTTGGAAAAATGCTGATTAATCTATAAGACTATATATATATATATATATATATATATATATATATATATATATATTACAGGCACAAAAAGATGTTCAGTATTAAAAAAAAAAAAAATAGAGGTCCACAGCCAAATGCAAAGAATTGACAAAGTCAATGAATCTGCAATTACCTTTTTCTTTTTCAAAGTCTCCCTAATTTATCCTGACAGGGAAGTCTACCTGGTGATTTTTTTTTTTGTTTAGTGTAGGTAAATTTGTGCAGGCTTTGCTGGCAGCCAAGCCTGTCTGTGTTTTTACTGGGTTGGGCAGAGATCCAGGGATAGCTGGATGACTCACAGGCAGCCTCACTGAGACCTCCCTCCTACTTCTCAAACTTACTGGAAACTTCCAGAAGAATGGAGGGGGAGCTGAGGTGGAGCTGCCTGGAGTATTCTGAGGGCCCTGACCAATCCCTAACCTGGGTTGGCAGGGGGCAAGCCCTCTCAAATTCTCTGGGTCAGCCCAGCTGGGGAGGAGTATGTTCAGGGGGAAGCCGGAGATGGAGGGAGTGTTAGGCTGTCGGTGGCCTTGGAGGGAGCTTCCCAGTCTGGAGGGGGGTGACTTTGGGCCTGGGCTGGGGTGCGGACAGGACCCTCTTCAAGAAACATAGAGGTGTCCTGGCCAGGAGGCATGGGAGCAAAGAGAGGACAACGGGAGAACACTGTCAGGCAAGCCTCCTTGAGGACAAGGAATAGCCAAGAGGGCTGGTGAGTAACACACATTCAGGAGGACTGGGAAGCATGCCTAGGAGGACTGGGATGGAGCAGTCTGGGATGGATGTTGAGCCAGTCAGGAGGACTGTGGTGGCATGGGTAGGAAAAAGAGGCAGCTGCAGCCAGGAGGGCTGGCAGTGCCTGAAGAAGTGGTACTGGGAGCAGTAGCTACAGATAGGACAGCTAGCACCAAAGACTTCTATCTTTTTGCTACACCATAGGAGCCCGTGGTCCTTGCCTGCAAAGGGCCTTTGTCCAGATTCAGCTGAGATTGTGCTGGATCTTAAGCTTGTGCTAGCTGGTCCTGAGAGTTGTTGTTCTGCAATCAAGATTGTGCTGGAGGTAGAAGAGGAAAGAGTGTGTATATACTGGGGTGTATATAGTTCTAGTTCCTCACAAGTTCTGCTGATCAAATGGGCATTCCATATAATCCCTTCCCTATCCAAGTTCAATTCCCCAAATAAAAAAAAACAAAAAAAAGCAAAGACTTTTTCTTGACTTTGAAGTTAGTCTGTGTGCCTGGCTGTGCAGGGTGGGAGATCACATTCACCAGCGGCCTCTACGTACACCACATGATTTTCGGTGTACTGGTCTTGTTCCTTGCAGTATTCTGCCTTCCAGCTATCCGTTGTCTCCATACATACACTATATTGTCAAAAGTATTGGGACGCCTGCCTTTACACACACATGAACTTTAATGGCATCCCAGTCTTAGTCTGTAGGGTTCAATACTGAGTGGGCTCACCCTTTACAGCTATAACATCTTCAACTCTTCAGGGAAGGCTGTCCACAATGTTTAGGAGTGTGTCTATGAGAATGTTTGATCATTCTTCCAGAAGCGCATTTGTGAGGTCAGGCACTGATGTTGGACGAGAAGGCCTGGCTCGCAGTCTGCGCTCTAATTCATCCCAAAGGTTTTGGAGTCAGGACTCAATCAATTTTCTCCACCCAAACTCGCTCATCCATGTCTTTTTGGACCTTGCTTTGTGCACTTGTGCGCAGTCATGTTGGAACAGGAAGGGGCCATCCCTTTACCGTTCCCAAAAAGTTTTGACAATATAATGTATCTGCCACTCTGTGACCCTATCTTCCAATGTCCCTTCTTGGGGTCTTCTGAGGCCTGTGCCTTCAAACTGTCCAGTTGCATTTCCTTTAGATTCATGTTAAGCCTGTTCCTAGTGGATGCAGACTCCCATCCATGACAGGGGATTTGGCTGACTCAGAGGGGGTGTAAGAAGTTCATGTTTTTTTTTTTATAAGGCTCTTGCATCACATGTAAAAGATGGATGTAAGATGCGTTTAGGTTATCACATAGGAGCCTTTAGATGTGAAAATGATTTTGGTAAGGTTGGGCTAATGGACGTTTGATAAAATCTGATCTGTATGTACAGAGTTTACTGTGGGTTTTACCTAAGGTTTATCTTATTGATAATATTTATTTGGTAATACATTTTAGCTTTATTCTTTCCATCAGACCTCAACTTTTTCCCTCAGAACTAGCAGACTTGCTCTTAGGAGCTGCAGTCATTAAATACACATGGCAGACTTTATTTTGGATCATGCTTTGATGACACAGCACAGCAACTAGTGCGAAGCATGGAAATTCATGTGAGAGGATCCTTTCTTACCTCATGGAGGGCCAAAGCCATTACTGGTGCTGGATGCTAGTCTTAGTTCTCCCAGCTGGAAATCACATGTATAATTCCCAATCCTACTCATTATTTATTGTATCAGAAAATATATCAGTAAACTGACTTCACTAGATAGAAAATATGATTACTATTTACTATAAAATTTGTATGAACTGCTTTAGAATTTGAACTTCTTGAAATAATGACTGGAACCAGTAGGGATGAAGTGTGGGTTTGTTGTTACCATAAATTTGAGGTCATTGCTGTAGGTTTGAGATTTGAGGCCCAGGCAAAAATATTCAGATTCACCAAGGAGAGTTTTTTTTAAACCACATTACAATTCATGTCCTTTCAACTATAGCCAAATGGCTTACAAGTGCTGTTGCGCCCTCTTAGGTAGGTGCCAGAGTGAGTGTATATCATTTTCGGTTTCTCTGCTTAACAGAGAGACAGCTAGGCACATTTAAAGGCCGTCTGCTTAACAGAGAGCTGTGATTGATTGGTAGAGTCTGCTCACTGTGCTCTGGTGCTGCTCATGTTGTCTTGAAAGTTTCATACTGGTCTGGTAGCTATGGGATGTACTGGACAGTGGGATGAAACTTTGTAGATGAGAGCATGGATGTCTTTAGAGCCCTGGTTAATTAGAAGGGGGTGTGCCTAAAGGCATGCTGGGTAACTGTATTTATATCTGACAAGCACATGGGCTCTGGGTCTTTCTCTAGAGAGAGAGGTCCAGGATGGGAGAAGGCTGCTGCCCCTCCTCAGCGCAGGCTGCCATGTGGCTTCAGGTGGGCGACCTGAGGGCCTGAAACACTTAAGCTGCAACCCATGGTTCCTGTGAGAGCCAACTGAGGAAGGATGTCGGCGGATCCTGTCTGGTATCACTGAAGAGGGTGTGCTTCAGGAGCCTTGTGAGTACAACCCCCACAGGGGATCCCTGGGATTTGTGCTGTTAGAACCCCTCTGGGTGCTAGAAGTTAGCTGCTGGGTGCAAGCTAAAGGGGACACTGGCAAGTGTCTTGAAGTGGCAAAGTTCACTGAGTTCCTTCTGCTACAAAGGGACTTGTTTATTCCGTATAGCTGCTGTATGGTCCTACTGATAATCTGCTACACAGTTCTATTGAGAGAGTTCTCCTCACCTGTGATTAAGTCATTTGAAGTATCCTATTCCATTCACCTATCCAAGTTCTCCAAATAAAACATAAAAACAAATTCTCTAGACTGGTTGTTGGAGATAATGAGCATAACAGTGTGTGCACCTGGCTGGGTGAAAATACCCTGTGACTGGCTGTGGATCAATGGAAGGCTGGGGCACTGATATTCAAGCGGCTCCTGCCGGGGTAGTGCTACAGTGCCAATAAGGGAGTTTTTGGTAAGCTAGCCCTCTCATTCTAAAGCATGTGTCGAACACAAGGCCTGTGGGCCAAATCTGGCCCGCCAGGCCATATTATTTGGCCCTCGCATCTCCCCTGCAGTTGTGGCTCCCTCCTCGTCTCTGTCCACTCCTTGTCTCAGCAGTCAGCACCAGAGAGAAAGACAGAACCCCTCCTCCAGATCCTGCACTTCTCTGTGCACTTGCAAAGGGATTCATCTCTGCCTCCCTTACCCATCTCAGTAGTCGGCAGCAAGAAGGAGGACAAAACACCTTCTACAGATCCTGCACTTCTCTGTGCAGTCGCAGAGAGGCTAGTCTCTGCCTTCCCTCCCCTATCTTAGTAGTCGGCAGCAGAGAAGAGAACAGAACTCCTCCTACAGATCCTTCTCCTCTCTGTACAGCCGCAGCACCCCCTTGTCTCCGCCCCCCCCGCCCGGTTTCAGCATTCAGCAGACTCCGGCAGCTGACTCCAACCTTCCACTGGTCCTCCTTCAGACCCTGCACTTTCTGCTTCCCAGCATTAGCACAAGGTAAAGGAAACCTTGACTTCTGATGGTGGGGAAGGGGGGGCTCTTGACATCTGATGTAAGGAGGGTGGGTTCTGTGGACATCTAGAATAACAGATACAACCTGTCCTTTGAGGGCAAGCATAATGCTGATGAGGCCCGCAATGAAATTGAGTTTGACACGTTGCAGTGAAAGTATAGGGAGGAGGAGCAAACCGGGAACGATTAAGGCCAGTTAGAAAGCTGTATTTTCATTCGGATTGCTAGCTGTTTACCTATTTTCTGCATTTTTTGTTCTTATTATTGGGTCAATTTTTGTCTTACAGTTTTTTTTTTTTTTTTGTGGCTGATTTAAGACCAACACTTACTTTCAGCTGCTGTCCTGTTCATTGCAAAGTCCTGATAAAAAAAAATAATGGACTTTGTTTTTAGGCGGTGGTATTTTAAGGTTTGCATATATTTTGGTGATGGAGGTGTAAAAGTGCCCTTATTTTTCACGTTAAACTGGTTTTGCTGCAAGGCTTATCTTTAACCACCTGCAGCCCCCCCCCCCCCCCCCGCAATGTAATGTGATTGCACGGAGCAGGATGTATATATATATATATATATATACATATTTACTTATTTATATAGATATATTTTTTTTTATTTCATATTGATAGGGATTTTTTTGAAGTGCAGAGGGCTCTAAGACAGTGGAATGTTTTGCATCTCATTTGGAAATTGAGGTCCCAGCGTCTGGAGGAGGAGTGGAGAAGCACAGAATCCAAGTTGCCTGAGGACCAGTGTGAAGTTTGCACAGTCCGTGATGATTTAGAGAGCCATGTCATCTGCTGGTGTTGGTCCATTGTGTTTTATCAAGTCCAAAGTCAGTGCAGTCCTCTAGCAGGAAATTCTAGAGTATTTCATGCTTCCCTCTGCTTACCAGATTTATGGAGATGCTGATTTCATTTTCCAGCAGGACTTGGCATTTGCCCACACTGCCAAAAGTACCAATACCTGGTTTAATGATCATGGTATCATTGTGCTTGATTGGCCAGCAAACTCTCCTGACCTAAACCCCATAGAGAATCTGTGGGGTATTGTCAAGAGGAAGAGGAGAGACACCAGACCCAACAATGCAGACGAGCTGAAAGCCGCTATCAAAGCAACCTGGGCTTCCATAACCCCTCAGCAGTGCCACAGGCTGATCGCCTCCATGTCACGCCGCATTGATGCAGTAATTCATGCAGAAGGAGCCCGACCAAGAGGGCATACTATACTGTACATGGACATATTTTTCAGTAAGCCAACATTTCTGTATTAAAAATCAATTGTTTTAATTGATATTATGTAATATTCCAATTTTCTGAGATACTGAATTTTGGGTTTTCACTAGCTGTAAGCGTTAATCATCAAAATTAAAAGAAAGAAATGCTTAAAATATATATTACTGTGTGTAACACATCTATATAAAATATATTAGTTTAGTTTGAATTACTGAAATACATTAACTTTTTGATGATATTCTAAATTTATGAGATGCACCTGTATGATTGTGTGTGTGTGTATTTTATGTATTTTTTTTTTTTACCTAGGATGTGTATTACCTAGTTTATTTACATTCTTGGTGCACTTGTTGGGATTACATATGAACACACAAAGGGATGTAAACACAAATAAGAATGCACATAAATGCAGTACATAAAAGTGTGAAAAAAAAAAACGCTTTAGCACGCTGCGGAGAACTGCCCTCATGTGAACTAGAGCTAAAACTTTTTTTCTGGTTTTTGATAGTGAAGGGAAAGGTTAAAACATTTTTTTCATCTGTCTCTCATTAGGGACATCTTCCTAGACTTTCTGTCCTATAGAGGGAACTGAGAGAATATATTTCCAACATGATGGAAACTCCCAGTTGTCAGAGGAATAAATTCCCCATTGGAAGATTTCCCCTCTATTGTTCAGGTGGCTACCCCAAATTTTAGACTTAACTTCACTTTAATTACTGGTAATCAGGACAATTCGAGAGGGGAAATCTTCCTAACGTGGACACAGAGAACAATAAAAACATGACAAAGATTGTACCCCATCACACCTCTATCCAAATTATGTTGTAAAAATAAAAAAAAGGGCCTTTAGTCATACTTTAACCAATACACAGTCCTTGTTGTTGGATCTTTCTAATTCAAAAAAGGAAATCTTTTAGATTTTTTTTAGAGTTACCAGCTCCTGCCATTGGCCAGCTTTGAGGATCTAGTACTAGTCTGTGCCAGATTCACATTCCTACTCAACAGAAGTCTATCTAATAGGACTGTTGGAAAACTTGAATTCAATTACCAGCTGCGGCCAATCGGGCACAGCACTGATCAGTGTACTATAACAGCGGGGAAGTCCCCATTAGCAAATATAGCAAATCCTCCATCCACATTGAATGTGTGGCTTGGGGAACCTGCCCATTTTTTTTTTTTTTTTTATAGCCCTGTGGCTGAGCGCAAAAAAACAAAAGAAACAAATCAGGTTGTCAGGTGTCAGTTTGTCCACTAGATGGCAGCCTTAGGTCATGTAGTTTTAGTACAACTTTCTAGTTCTTGAACTGTACACAGTCCTAAATGTTGGTGCAGTGTTTTACACAAATGTTTTCAGCTTGAATTCTACTACCACTATTATTTTGCAGTTTTGCGTCAAATTTACCTTTTTTTAAAAAAAAAAATGCCAAAAACTGCAAAAAAAGGATAACTTTATACATGCTGTGATTTAAAAACATTAATTGTTGTAATAAACATAAAAAAATAACACTTGGTTCTAAAAGGAATTGATTCAAATATATAGATGATGTAGAACACATGCAGTGAAGCATGGTGAGCATTGTAGTTCTACAGAAAAGATGTCTGGGATGCAGTTGGTAGCCATTGGGCGATGTTAGCAGTAGAGAAAGTAGTGTCCATCAGGTTATTTAGTGGCTGTGCATATGGAAAAGAATGCAGGTGGATGTTTCTCAGTTTAACCACTTCAATACAGGGCACTTTCACCCCCTTCCTGCCCAGGCCAATTTTCAGCTTTTAGCGCTGTTGCATTTTGAATGACAATTGCGTGGTCATGCAACACTGTACCTAAACCAAATTTATGTCATTTCCCCCCCACAAATAGAGCTTTCTTTTGGTGGTATTTGATCACCGCAAGGTTTTTTCTTTTTTGCTAAACAAATAAAAAAAAGAATGAAAAGTTTGAAAAAAAAAAAAGTTTTTTTGTTTATGTTATACAATTTTGTAAATAAATATGTTTTTTCCTGCACTGATGAGCACCGATGAGACTGCACTGACAGGCACTGATGAGGAGGCACTGATGGGATGGCACTGATGGACGGCACTGATAGGCACTGATAGGTAGCACTGATATGCAGCATTGGTGGGCACTGCTGGGCACTGATAGGCAGCATTGATGGGCACTAATGGGCACTGATAGGCGGCACTGATGGGCACTGATAGGCGGCACTGATTGGCACTGACGGGCGGAACTGATGGGCACTGGTGGGCAATAATGGGCACTGGTGGGCGGCACTTATGGATGGCAATGATGGGCACTGGTGGGCAGCACTAATAGGGAGGGCACTGGCAGGCAGCACTGATGGGGAGGGCAAATGGTTGGCTCCCTGAGCCCTGATTGCCATCCCTGGTGGCAATAGTGGGCATCCCTGGGGTCATGGGTGGGCATCCCTGGTGGTTCTAGTGGCACCCCCCCCCCCCCTGAGGGTCTGCACTGGTAATCAATGATCTGATTACCAGTGCCGACCCCCCCCCCGTCAGGGGAGCCGCCGATCGGCGCTCCTTTACTCGTGCCTGTCAGGCACGTACTGAGGAAAGCCGATCAACGGCTCTTCCTGTTTACTATGTGACCAGCCGTGATTGGACTAGTTCTTGTCTGAGGTGCTCACACTTGAAAACATGCTTAAAGGTACTGTTCTTGCTAGTGGTAACCCAGGGGGACCCACACTCAGCAGCTCCCTTGGGAGTAGTGCTACATATATTTACAGGTATTTACACATTCAGACAGTAGAAATCAGCAGATCAACAGACATTGTACTTTGCATTATCATGTATGTATAGCACCCTCCTAGGTAGGTACTAGGGAGAAAGCATAGTTTCAAGATCTGTCTGCTTACCAGAAGAGCTGCAGGTAAATCTATATTGTTCTCTGCCTACCAGAGAGCAGAATCTGTTAGTGAGGTCTGCTCATTGTGCTCAGAGTGCAATTCATTCTGTCTAGAGAGTGTTTCACACTGGTCCAATAGGGAGGCATGTTGGACAGTGGGAGGAAACCTGACGAATGGGTGCATGGGCTTTGATACAGACAGCCCTGACGATTGGCAGAGGGAAAGTTGCCTCGTTGCATGTTGGGATACTGTATAAAAAGCCAGAGGCACATGTGCTCCAGGTCTTTCGTTGGGGAGCGGAGTCCCAGAGGGAGGGGGCGCTGCCTTCTTCTCTGTAGAGGTGCCATGCGTCCTCGGGTGGTCGTCCTGAGGGCCGAAAGAGTAGCAGTGAGAAACTAAACCCGGAGGTCCAGGGAAGCTGACTGAGAGGGGAGACACTGGAGGATCTGTCTCTGCAGTACAGTGAGTACAAAAACTTGTGTCAAGGGGCCTGACCAGAGGGGGGTCACCCCTGCTCCTAGGATAGTCAGTGGACAGGTGTCAGCAGGAAGAGGATGCTAGTGAGAGTGTCCTGAAGATAGATTATCATCCATCAAGTCATCTTGTTAGAGAGCAAAGAGAACAAGAGACTTAAGCGGAGTTCCGGGCACAGAATCGTTTTTTTTTTTTTAATCTCCCCCTAACAATCACCCTTACACATCGATACATCAGCTAATCCTGGTTAGAATGGTGAAATAATCAGTTTGCAAGAATAAAATCTTACTTTATATAATTTCTGCTGTGCGGCGCCATCTTTGTTGTGGATTGCCTAGTCCGTTCTGGGGAAATGTCTTCCCTTCTTCCTGATTCCAGTGGGCGTAGGCCTGTGAGTCGAGCGCGAATTCTCGCGCATGCCCAGTACTATGCGATCGGCATAGTACTGGTTTCCATAGGGACGGCAATGTTACAGGAAGTTGCCGCCCCTATAAATCCACCCCACGCCTCCCGGAAGCTCCAACAACGTGCAGGAGAGGAGAGAGAGGAGCATAGAGACAAACAAACATACAGAGAGCGAGCGAGCGCACCACCGATCATTTACAGGACACAGGTATGTTTTATATTGCTTGCCCAGCATCACAAATTTTATTAAAGGGGCACCCTGCTTATCTTTTTGTGAAATTTAGGTGGAACCCTGCATATATTTTGACGAAATTTAGGGGGGCACCCTGCTTATAAAGTGATGAATTTAAAGGGTAACCCTGCTTATATTGGGCTGTGTTTTAAGGGGAACCCTGCTTATATTGGGCTGTGTTTTAAGGGGAACCCTGCTTATATTGGGCTGTGTTTTAAGGGGAACCCTGCTTATATTGGGATCAATTTTAAGGGGAACCCTGCTTATATTGGACTGAAATTTAAGGGGAACCCTGCTTATATTGGGCTGTGTTTTAAGGGGAACCCTGCTTATATTGGACTGAAATTTAAGGGGAACCCTGCTTATATTGGGATCAATTTTAAGGGGAACCCTGCTTATATTGGACTGAAATTTAAGGGGAACCCTGCTTATATTGGGATCAATTTTAAGGGGAACCCTGCTTATATTGGGCTGTGTTTTAAGGGGAACCCTGCTTATATTGGACTGAAATTTAAGGGGAACTCTGCTTATATTGGGATCAATTTTAAGGGGAACCCTGCTTATATTGGACTGAAATTTAAGGGGAACCCTGCTTATATTGGGATCAATTTTAAGGGGAACCCTGCTTATATTGGGATCAATTTTAAGGGGAACCCTGCTTATATTGGGCTGTGTTTTAAGGGGAACCCTGCTTATATTGGGCTGTGTTTTAAGGGGAACCCTGCTTATATTGGACTGAAATTTAAGGGGAACCCTGCTTATATTGGGATCAATTTTAAGGGGAACCCTGCTTATATTGGACTGAAATTTAAGGGGAACCCTGCTTATATTGGGATCAATTTTAAGGGGAACCCTGCTTATATTGGGCTGTGTTTTAAGGGGAACCCTGCTTATATTGGACTGAAATTTAAGGGGAACTCTGCTTATATTGGGATCAATTTTAAGGGGAACCCTGCTTATATTGGACTGAAATTTAAGGGGAACCCTGCTTATATTGGGATCAATTTTAAGGGGAACCCTGCTTATATTGGGCTGTGTTTTAAGGGGAACCCTGCTTATATTGGACTGAAATTTAAGGGGAACTCTGCTTATATTGGGATCAATTTTAAGGGGAACCCTGCTTATATTGGACTGAAATTTAAGGGGAACCCTGCTTATATTGGGATCAATTTTAAGGGGAACCCTGCTTATATTGGGCTGTGTTTTAAGGGGAACCCTGCTTATATTGGGCTGTGTTTTAAGGGGAACCCTGCTTATATTGGACTGAAATTTAAGGGGAACCCTGCTTATATTGGGATCAATTTTAAGGGGAACCCTGCTTATATTGGACTGAAATTTAAGGGGAACCCTGCTTATATTGGGATCAATTTTAAGGGGAACCCTGCTTATATTGGGCTGTGTTTTAAGGGGAACCCTGCTTATATTGGACTGAAATTTAAGGGGAACTCTGCTTATATTGGGATCAATTTTAAGGGGAACCCTGCTTATATTGGACTGAAATTTAAGGGGAACCCTGCTTATATTGGGATCAATTTTAAGGGGAACCCTGCTTATATTGGGCTGTGTTTTAAGGGGAACCCTGCTTATATTGGACTGAAATTTAAGGGGAACTCTGCTTATATTGGGATCAATTTTAAGGGGAACCCTGCTTATATTGGACTGAAATTTAAGGGGAACCCTGCTTATATTGGGATCAATTTTAAGGGGAACCCTGCTTATATTGGGCTGTGTTTTAAGGGGAACCCTGCTTATATTGGACTGAAATTTAAGGGGAACCCTGCTTATATTGGACTGAAATTTAAGGGGCACATTTAAACCCCCAAAAAAAAACATGCACATAACATCTGTAAGGGCTCTACTCCTTCTAGATATCCTATATGTTTGTATGTGTGTATGTGTGTATGTGTGTATGTGTGTGTGTATATATATATATATATGTGTGTGTATATATATGTGTGTGTATATATGTATATGTGTGTGCATAATATATATATATATATATATATATATATATATATATATATATATATATATATCTCTATCCAAAATATAAAAGTTGAAAGGGATTTTAATTTTTTTTTTTCTTTTAGATTTTCTAACATGGAAGGTGAAAAGCCATCCTGCAGTGGTTCCAGGAAGGCAACTTGGGAGGAGAGAGTAAGCATAACTTTTAAAAAATTTTATAAAATTTTTTTATATTATAGATAACGAAATTATCAATATTGCTATTGCTCTATAATTTTCAATAAAGATGCTTATAATGTGTTAGAAAACACAATTTTATTAGAAAAAAAGAAAGATTAAAAAACTCTTTACAAACATAATTATAAATTACACATCATATCTTAAATAAAAATTTAAATTATAAAATATAAAAAATGTTAACCCTTTGTATTTTTTTTTTTTTTTTGGGTTAAAAAAGAGCAAAATGCTTATCGATGAAATCTGGAAGGAATATCCACCGATTGAACAGGATCCAGCGTTTCCAGTGAATCCAAAAAAGAAGATTTGCCAACACACATCCGAGAGTGAAGAGGAGGGCGACATCTCTCGTATTGGCAACAAAGACTGGTGCAGGTGTGGGAACTGCATCCCAATGGCTACTCCTTTGGAATCTGTATGCTGCCAGGAGATAAATGAGGTGGAGGGCAGCATCCCGGATGGTGAAGATTGCATCATAGAGTGTGAAACCTTCAAACTTTTCTGCACCACTGAGAACCTAGTAAAAATAAACTGCATAGCCATCCATCAATATCCACCGTCTATAGACCCTGAAAACAACAGGTATAACATTAAATTTTAATATATGTCAAATATTTGCATACTAATATATCTTGTAAACTTTTTTATATATGATGTATAATGTAAAGTAATTCAATGTTCTCTATGCACATTTATTTTATTTGTTTTTAATTCCATCTTTCTTTTATTTCATTTTTTTTTAAAAAAATAATTAATTTAATTATTAGAGTGATTATATTTTTTTTATATTTATATTTTTTTTATTTTTTAATTTTTAGGAGACTAAGAAAGACTGCGTACAGAAGCTTCACTGCTTGGATATATGGCTACTTGGGCAAAGGAAACAGAAGAGTAGTTCCATCATGTGCAGTGAATGCCGTCAGACATGCTTTTCCTGATCCTGATGATTCATATGTGGGTTTCATGTGTAGTAATGACTACGATGCTTCTGAAATGGCATCTGAGTAGTTTTTTTATTATATTTTTCAAATAAATTGTATTTAGATTGCAAAGAACAAATTTCAAATTCATTATTGTTTCATTAATTTTTGCTATGGTCGTGTGTATATTATTCACTTTACATTTCAACGTTGACATCACAGCATAATTGTCAACATTGCTTTAAATATTTAGTCCCTAAATTTCCATACTATTTTTTTTTTAAATAAATGTGTTTATTGAAGTGTTTAGGGTGTGTGGGTAGGTGGTGTTTGGTAGATAGATAGATAGATAGATAGATAGATAGATAGATAGATAGATAGATAGATAGATAGATAGATAGATAGATAGATAGATAGATAGATAGATAGATAGATAGATAGATAGATAGATAGATAGATAGATAGATAGATAGATAGATAGATAGATAGATAGATAGATAGATAGATAGATAGATATTAGTTACATTGTGCGTATTTACTCACCACAGATTATGTTATCAGATGTGGAAATCTTGTTCGATGTTCCTGGATGGCAGTAGATGTTTCTGGTCTTTCTTCGGGTGCTATATTGCACGGCATTTCTTTATTTTTAGAAACCCATGTGGAATGAACATGTCCAGAAATTAATCTTATCATGTCCCCTATAATTGGAATGACATGTGTTAAAGTCATTTTTTCGTACACATGTCTGGCTATCCACTTTTTCCGACCACGTGGAAACTCCAGGTTCATCCTTTGTAATTGAACTGTTTCGCCTGATTCCATTTTTTTTTCTATTAGTGCAGGTCTCCTTACAATATTTTTGTTGTGGCATAAAGCTGCCACTTTTGTCCGTGCCTCCATAGAGTCAAACCTGTAATGTATTCTTTTTGGTCTATATTTTAACATCATACTATGGAATGTCTCTATGGCTCCGGTTTGACAAAAATATGTAAGGTGAGGTATGTCCTTCTGGATTTGGGGATCTTTCACTAACTGAGATAGGGCATCATAAGCTGGGCTCTTCTTTTGAAGCCATTGGAGATCCTCAGATTCAGGAAAACTTGCCTCATGTAAGCAGCCATACTCCTCCTCTCCAACTTTCCATGCATGTACATTTAGGACATGATAAAGTATTGACTCCCATCTCATTTGGACGTTCTGCTGCACCAATAAAAGTGGTTTAGAATAGGCCCAATCCACGGTGTTAGTGGTCTGTAGGCCTTTTTCTTGGTCAATTGAAGCAACTTTCTTTTTATATTTTTCACGTAGTGCCAAATGTCGAATTGGTGCTTGATAGGTTGATAACGTGGACCACTTAACACTTTTCTAATTCCGGTATGTCGATCTGTGCCGATGAAATGGACTTCCAAATTGTTCTCCAGTATTCTGTCTAAGCATTTAATGAACCCAAATTTCTCCATGGCAACAGATGAAGTGGTCTGTGTGACCTGAACCACCTCTAAATCGACAATTTTTTTGGATACTCTGTCCATAAAAGTGTATGTACAATATTTGGCTGAGAATCCAGGACTATCGCATTGCCCATCGCCCACCAGGAACAATGGGTTTTCCTTTACCAAGCTCTGTACCTCTTCTTGTTCCTTTTTCCATGCAATGTCTATAGCTGGAAATACAAAACGTTGCTGGCTGCTATGAAACGAAGACTTCCCAAACATAAGAATTCCAGCATAATCGCATAGTTCCTTAAATTTTGCGTAACTAGATCCTGAAAGAACTATTGATCCAGCAATGATGATGTTTCCAGCGGTTATATTCTTAATTTTTGGCTGACTCTGCCACAGCTTTAAATTATGTTGTGATTGGCATATGGAATGTACAATTACCATCGATCCCACATATTTTTTATCGAGTTTTGTAATTTTAGCTGAGCAACTTCTCCGTGGGCATCTCATTTCCATCAAGATGGGGTCGAGGCAACTTTCAAAGACAATGTATTTTTTTTCTTTTATTACTGTGTTTGGATCTTGACTTGCTACCAATTCCTCATGCTCAAATTTTTCTGGTGATTCACATGCGGAAATGTGAAAACTGGAGTCCTGCTCATACTTTAATTTCCTTTTTTTTTCAATCAAAATGCTTGGTAGGGGTGAATCACTCACTGACTCATTGTCTGACAAAACATTTATAGGTGTTTGTACAGAAGCAGATGGACCTTCAATGTCCATTGATTGGACAGGGACCTTGCATTTCGACGAAGAAGGAAACACATCTTTGAGTGGTGTGGACTCATGCAGAGGCTGTATAAAATATGTAAATTCTTGGACATATGGGTGATCATGAATTATGCTTTCCTCCTTTGCTACTTTGAAATAACTTTCCTCTGATTTTTCCCATTCCAATTCAAAGTCAACTGTTTGGGTACTCAGATCGGTGCAGAGTTTGATCTTCTGTGAGGACTGATGACAAGGACATTTACACTGAGATGTGCATGGTTCACCGCTTTTGTCTTCAGTCCTTCTTCTTTTTGACAGTCTTTTTTCCCAGCTGTCCTCAGAAAGTATACTAGAACTGGTTTGTGGAAAAATAGTCGGCACAGCATTTGCCAGTAAAAATTTTTTGGATCCTTTGATGACATAACAATCCCTATCAAAATGCATGGAACAGATTCTAAACTTGTCTCCTCTTTCATCTTCCAATATCAAGTTTGTAAAATCTGGAATGATGTTTTCATCCATTCCAGCATTTGCTAACCAAACTTGGATGCGAGTAGGTTGTTTTGGAAATTTGAAAAAATAAACATTGGCTGGTGTGGATTTACGTCCGGTGACATAACCGCATGTCTTCACAAAGCACTTTGGCATTTCTATAATCGAGAAAGTTTGTATTAGTTTGGACAATGCATCTTTTAGTTGTGACACTTACTTACCAAAACATAGATCTAGGTGTTTCTATTTTCCGTCACATTAACTTGGTAAAATTTTAATGTTCATCCTTAGTTCCATAAAGAAAATAAAAATTGTTTAATTTGTAGATTAGTAGATTGCCGCTTTATTTAGGGTTGTATGGTTGATGTATATTTGTGTTATATTGTGATAAATAAAGACAGACTTTTCTTAGGTCATTAACCCATTAAAAAATTTTGCATCAGGTTTTCCCTTGTATCTAATTTATGAGCATGTGAAAAAATTATATTAAATGCTTGAAAAGAAAGGGGGGGAGGGGGGGTCTTAAACTTTTATAAAGCATAGTGTATATATAATATCTCTAACTTTTTATTTAGCCAATTGTTTTTATTTCATGTAATTTTTAAACTTTTAGTAAATTTTATTGTGGCTTAAATTTTATGCTATAATAAATAAATATATACAATTTCATGTCATGTCTTCAGCTTTTTGTCTTCTGATTTTGTCTTCTTGGTTATATATATATATATATATATATATATATATATATATATATATATATATATATACATACACACACACACACATCAGACATATATTTTTAATTATTTTTTGTAGTCTAAAAAAAATTATATATATATATATATATATATATATATATATAATTTTTCTTTAGACTACCAAAAAATATGTATGTATTTGTGTGTATATATATATATATATATATATATATATATATATATACACATACATACACACATATATTTTTAATTATGTATATATATATATATATATACATACACACACACACACACATCAGACATATATTTTTAATTATTTTTTGTAGTCTAAAAAAAATTATATATATATATATATATATATATATATATATATATATATATATATATATATATATAATTTTTCTTTAGACTAACAAAAAATATGTATGTATGTGTGTATATATATATATATATATATATATATATATATATATATATATATATACACATACATACACACATATATTTTTAATTATGTATATATATATATATATATATATATATATATATATATATATATATATATACATACATACATACATACATACATACATACATACATACATACATACTTTGAATTATTTTTTGTAGTCTAAAGAAAAATTATATATATAGATATATATATATAATTTTTTTTAGACTACAAAAAATAATTAAAAATATATGTGTGTATATATATAATAATCTAAAAAAAAAAAAAATATAGACACACATAATCAAACACATATATATTTTTGAAAATAAATATATAGAAAAAAATTTAAAAAAAAAAAAATATATATATATATATATATGCTAGTATAAAAAAATATAAATTTATATATACACAAACATGCTAAAATATATATATATATATATATATATATATATATATGTATGCCAGTATAAAAAATATAAATTTATATATACACAAACATGCTAAAATATATATATATATATATATATATATATATATATATATATATATATATATATAAATATATTTTATTCACACTAATAAAATATATTTATATACACGCTCAATATTTAAAAAATTATATATATATATATATATATATAAAATTTTATTATGTATGTAGACAAAGAATGAAAAGGGTGCTGTTCAAAAACATATAAATATATAGAAGATGTAAAATGACAAGACGCACAACAATAATTTGTGAACATATAATAATTTTATTTAATATGTTGACATTAAAATAACAAATAAAAGACACATAAAAAACATTTATAAAGAATATATGAAAGAGAACAAATACAAAGGAAAGAAAATTTAGAAATAAATGTATTTCCTTCTTATGTGTTGATAATCTGATAAGAAAAAAATAAATAAAAAACAATTAAAATTTTTAAGATAAAATATGTAGAATAAATAAAATAATAAAATATTTCATTTACTTACCTGAAGAGGCGTTTTAAAATCAGTGTATTTGTAGGATGGAAAGCGTTTTTCCCTCTAATTGTGAAAATAACATAATTAAAAGTAGTAAAATTTTATTACAAACATTGACAATAAAAATTTGTGAAATAATTGACTCTATGGTTGTGTATTTAGTATTTCTGTGGGTGTGTACAAATTAATAAAAACATAGTGAAAGCTATAGGTCTGGAGGTTAAATAATAATTGTATCGTAAATTTAAAAATGATATAATTTAATATTATATTTTTTATTTTAAACAGTCACTTTAAAAAAAAAAAAAATGGATATTAAAATGAATTTTGTATAAAAAATTTTTAAATTGTATTTCTTACCTGCAATGTTGTAATGAAAATAGTATAATGCTGACATTCAACAGCGTGCTTGATTGTCCTTATTTGGCAAGGTTAGCCATTTTAATATATAAGAAGGGGAGTGAGGTGGGTGTTGGAGGGGGGGGGGGGGGAGGGGGTTGGGATGGCAATTTTTTTATTTCTTTGTCCTTGTTACTTGTTTTCGTGGAGGTGGTCTGACAATTTGTTTGGGGTGTAGTAAATGAAGACAAAGAAAAAATAAACAGTACCAATTGCTGTCCCCTTTAAAAAAATGTACAATACAAGTTGTTGTCCCCTTTTAAAAAAAAAAAATAACAGTCGTTGTCCCCTTTAAAAAAAATATAAAACTTTTTTGTCCCATTTTAAATATAAAAAAATTATGTTTTTACACCTTAAAAAACAAAGCAAAGTAACAGTTGTTGTCCCCTTTAAAAAAAAAAATTGCAGTCGTTTTCAGTCGTTGTCCCCCCTTAAAAAAAAAAAAATGGCCCCTTTTAAAAAAAATTAAATTTTTTTTTTACAAAGAAAAGTAACAGTTGATGTCCCCTTTTAGAAAAAAAATGCAGTCCTTGTCCCCTTTAAAAAAAAAAAAGGTTGATGTTCACTTTAAAAAAAAAAAAAACTTGTCCCCTTAAAAAAAAAAGTTTTTTCCGCTTAAAATATAAAGCAAAGTAACTGTTATTGTCACCTTTAAATAAAAAAAAAAAAAAAAAGTTGTTCTCCCCCTTTACAAAAAAAAAAAAAAATGTCCCTTTAAAAAAAAAAAATAATTTTGTTGCCCCATTTTTACAAATAAAATTAAAAGTTGTTGCCCCCTTTTCTGTAATCAAATTTTACATTGGTAACACAATTTACACATTTTTAGATAACTGATTACATTGCACTTACCTTTTGGATTTTTATTAGTGCAGCTTGCAGTTGGACCGCCGAACGCTAGGACCCGCTCTCTCTCTCTCTCTCTGACGATAACAAAGGAATTACTGGCAAAGCTGTTTGTTTGCAGGTTTAAAAATGGCGCCGTCCGCGCTGGGCTCCGCCTAACATCGCGTCATTTCCTGTTTGGAAATAACGCGATGAGAACAGCGGTCGGCCGCCCACGTGACTGCAAAGTGCATCATGGGAGCGCCGAGGAAGAGCTCCCATGACGCATTGCGGCGCGGAAGTGATGAGGAGAGCCGAGGCGCAGGAGGGAGGAAGTGCTTGGAAAGGTGAGTATACAAACCTCTGTATACAGGTAAGTGAAGAAAAAAAAACTATGGGAATATCCAATTCGGACTCAGCGGAGGGTAAGGAACACAATCCAGTATTTATTAGAAAATGAATTTCGTGCCCGGAACTCCGCTTTAACCCCATCCACCCTAGTGGCAGTGTGGATTAACAGCCTGGCTGTTCCATATTTTCAAGCAGAACTCTGAAGATAGAAGTCCTCAAACAATGTGAATAGTTCGATTGGAGCATTCCACTCTCCCCTTCTCCTATCCCAAATTATCTATAAACAACAAAACAAACAACACCCCTAGACTGTTTATTCATGTGACGAGCCATTGGGAACAAGAAGGGATTCAGAGACTCGTTCAAGTAAAGATGTGTTGGTAACCAGGGGAGCCCGCAAAGAAAAAATTCAGCAGTTCCTGCAGGGGCAGTGCTACATATAGGTTGGTACAGTTTTAAAGTATCACTCAAGGTAAACTACAAGGTTTATGCCAATAAATTTTCTACCACAAGTCAAGCTTTCAGTAGGAAGAAACATTCAGTTCTACTTATGACATAATAGTTTGGAGTACCTGGGTGTAACACTTAAACATATTTATAATGAGCTTTATTCTTGCAACTGTGTAAAAGTTTATTCTGCATTACAGAAATTGGTGGACGAATAGTCCAGATATCAAATATCTTGGTTTGGCAGCTCTGCAGCTATAGCTAAACTCTCCAAACTATTGTATCCTTTCAGAGCTTTGCTGGGAAGTCTGATTAAGCCCTCTTTTTTACATTTCTGCGTTTAATAATAAAAAATGGTCAATAAGGGTCAAATAATACAGAAAAACACACTCCAATAACTAATAGAGGATGTAGCACCCCTAATTTTCAGCTTTATCTTGCTAGTCTGTGATCTTGGATGAGCTCTTGGAATGTCACTCTTCACTGTCTTCTGTGGGTTAATTTTAAAGCCAAAAAATTCTTAGTTTATTTCATAAGTTGCCTTAATATGGATAGTGGATACTGCAACCCTTGATAAATTTACCACATTGTGTTGTTAGCAAAGTGACAAATTCCCCAATTCCTGGGCCCAAAACATATTTATTGCAGGCCCTAACAATTCCCAAAGGTGTCTTTGCAATATTTGGCCCCCCACACTTCATAAAGTGGTGTATTTCTATTTTTAAAGTAACATTCCACCATTCTCCCGCTGAAAATTACACATTAAACCTTTCATTAAGGACCTTCCTACAAGAGAAGACTTCAGTACTTTTATATCTCTAGCCAGCAATCTCTTCAGACTTTCTCATGGTTCCCTTTGAATCTGTATACTGCCCTACATACTACTGACCTCAGTACACTGTCCTACCTACTACTGACCTCTGTATCAGTGGCGGCTGGTGGATTGGAGGCGCAGGGGCACCTCCCCGCCTATCCATGCATCCGGCCCCCTAATCTGATTGTGCCAGAGGCTCTAATAGGCTAAAAAAAAAGGGTGGGCTCGGGGGGCGCAGAGCACTGTGTCCCGAGCAAACCCAGTTGTGTGACAATAGCGAAATAAAATTTGCTAATGTCACACGGATCCTCCTCCTGGCCAATCTGTACACTGCCCTACATACTACTGACCTCTGTATACTGCCCTATATACTACTGACCTCTGTACACTGCCGTACATACTTCTGACCTCAGTATACTGCCCTACATACTACTGACCTCTGTATACTGCCTTACATACTATTGATCTCTGTACACTGCCGTACATACTTCTGACCTCAGTATACTGCCCTACATACTACTGACCTCTGTATACTGCCTTACATACTATTGACCTCTGTACACTGCCGTACATACTACTGACCTCTGTACACAGCCCTACATACTATTGACCTCTTTATACTGCCCTACCTACCCTTAACCTCTGTACACTGTCCTACATACTACTGACCTCTGTATACTGCCCTATATTCTACTGACCTCTGTACACTGTCCTACCTACTACTGACCTCAGTACACCGCTCTACATACTACTAACCTCTGTACACTGCCCTACATACTACTGACCTCTGTACACTGCCCTACATACTTCTGACCTCTGTACACTGCCCTACATACTAATGACCTCTGTATACTGCCCTACATACTACTGACCTCTGTACACTGCCCTACATACTACTCATGTCTGCATACTGCCCTACATACTACTGACCTGTGAATACTGCCCTACAAACTACTAGCCTCTGTACACTCCTCTACATACTACTGGCCTCTTTATACTGTCCTACATACTACTGACCCCTATACACTGTCCTACATAATACTGACCTCTGTACACTGCCGTACATACTACTGACCTCTGTACACTGCCCTACATTCTATTGACCCCTGAACTCTGCCCCACATACTACTGACCTTTGTACACTGCCCTACATACTACTGACCCCTGTACACTGCCCTACATACTACTGACCTTTGTACACTGCCCTACATACTACTGACCCCTGTACACTGCCCCACATACTACTGACCTCTGTACACAGCTCTACATACTACTGACCTCTTTATTTTGCCCTACATAATGCTGAACTCTGTACACTGCTGTACATACTACTGACCTCTCTACATTCCTCTCCATACTATTGACCTCTGTACACTGCCCTACATACTAATGACCTCCACACACTATCCTACATACTACTGACCCCTGTACACTGCTGTACATACTACTGAGCTCTGTACACTGCCCTACATACTACTTACCCCTGTACACTGCTCACTCACAGTTGTCCTCTGTACACTGCTACTGACCCATGTAGACTGCCCTTCATACTACTGAGCTCTGTACACTGCTCTACATACTACTGACCCCTGTGCACTGCTCTACATACTACTGACTTCTGTATACTGCCTTACACACTACTGACCTCTGTACACTGCCCTACATACTATTGACCCCTGTACTCTGCCCTACATACTACTCACCTTTGTACACTGCCCTACATACTACTGACCCCTGTACACAGCCCTACATACTATTTACCTCTTTACTTTGCCCTACATACTTCTGAACTCTGTACACTGCCGTACATACTACTGACCTCTGTACACTGCCCTATATCCTACTGACCTCTCTGTATTTCTCTACATACTACTGACCTCTCTGTATTTCTATACATACTACTGATCTCCACACACTACCTTACATACTACTGACCCCTGTACACTGCCGTACATACTGCTGACCTCTGTACACTGCCCTACATACTGCTGACCTCTGTACACTGCCCTACATACTTCTGACCCCCTGTACACTGCCGTACATACTACTGAGCTCTGTACACTGCCCTACATACTACTGAACTCTGTACACTGCCGTACATACTACTGACCTCTGTACACTGCCCTATATCCTACTGACCTCTCTGTATTTCTCTACATACTACTGACCTCTCTGTATTTCTATACATACTACTGATCTCCACACACTACCTTACATACTACTGACCCCTGTACACTGCCGTACATACTGCTGACCTCTGTACACTGCCCTACATACTTCTGACCCCCTGTCCACTGCCGTACATACTACTGAGCTCTGTACACTGCCCTACATACTACTGACCCCTGTACACTACTCTACTCACTGTTGACCTCTGTAGACTGCTACTGACCCCTGTACACTGCCCTACATACTACTGACCTCTGTACACTGCTATAGATACTACTGACCTTTGTACACTGCCCTACATACTACTGACCCCTGTACACTTCTCTACATACTACTGACCCCTGTACACTTCTCTACATACTACTGACCCCTGTACACTGTTCAAATACTAATGACCTCTGTTTACTGCCTTACATACTACTGACCTCTGTATGCTGCCTTATATACTACTGTCCCCTGTACACTGCTACACATACTACTGACCCCTGTACTCTGCTCTACATACTACTGACCTCTGTATACTGCCTTACATACTACTGACCTCTGTATGCTGCCTTACATACTACTAACCCCTGTACACTGCCTTACATACTACTGACCTCTGTATGCTGCCTTACATACTACTGAGCCCTGTAGACTGTCCTACATACTACTGATCTCTGTACACTGCCCTACCTACTTTCCCTATTTAACATTACCACATTCTCCACTATATAAGTCATCTCAGACTCTATTTAACCAAACCGTCCTTAAGCCCCGCCCAATATTTAGCGTCACATTTTTTTTCTCACCTGGTAGACCCTGCTTACAAATGAATGCCCTGACCCTTATTAGGATAATACTCCGCTGACAGAAAAAAAATGTCCCTAAATATTTTTTGAGAATGTAGGAAACTCTGTAATCTGATGACTAATGTGGTACTGGACAAAAAAGCAACAGGATAAGTGGAGAAAGCACATGTAACCTGGGCTGTAGCTGATAACTGCTGTGGAACCTCTTTCTTTGAAACTGTTGTATTATCCCTGCAGTTTGGACAGGGTTAAACTGAACTTTCATTGATGCAAAAATGCAGCAGCAATCATTTTTTTTCAAGTTTTTATTTGCCATACACATAACAATAACATTCAGTACAACTACTGAACAATGCATTCCATACATTATTTACATATCCTGCACAATCCACATTAAATAGTCAGCTATCCAAAATAACACAGCCTGTACACAATTATATCACTTTGTTCTCCTAGAATAGCCTGTAATTCCACCCATCTAAACCATATTTTTTAATTGTTTGGGACAACCCCTGGCTTCATAAGTCATTCTATACAAAAGGCAGATCCGAGTCTATCAAGTTGTACTATTCCTCAATACCATCCCATTTAGAGCAGACCCACTGAATGGCTATCACTTTCCTTCCATAAAAATACAGTAAGCGAAGAAACAATGTTGTGGCGGCATCTGCATCCTCATGGTCTATCAAACCCAGTAGGCATCTCTTTGGGTGATAAACATTGGGCAGGTCAAAAATGTCTGTGATTAAATTAGTGTAGCACTGTCCCCGTAAGGACTGCCAGATTTCACACTTTCGGTTCGCCCTGAGTTACCAGCATACAAAAATGACAGTTTCAAGACCTTACATTCTCCTTCCTTGGCTCGCTCCAATAATCAGTCCAGGGGTATTTTGGTTGTTTTGTGTTTATTATAAATAGGAATAGGAGAAGGGACTAGTGGGATACTCCAAATTTACTATGCACAAGTGGTTGAGGACTTCTATTTTCAGGTACAGCCAGCCTGTTGATTCACCCTGCCACTATGGGTGAATTTGGGAAATTAGTCTCTTTTCCTAAGACGATTGGTGGACTAGCTATTATCTGCAGGACACTCTCACTAGCATCCTCTTTCTCTTCACTGCTGACATTCGTCCGCTGACTATCCTACACATGGCCTCAGGTCAGGCCCCTTGACACGAGTCTCTGTACTCACAATGCTGTAGTCCCAGGGTCTCCAGTGTCTCCCCCTTAGTCAGCTCTCCTGGACCTCTGGGCTCAGCTCCTCTCATCCGTTCCTCTGGCCATCAGGACTGCCTCCTGTGACCGCATGCCACTGCTACAGAGGAGGAGGCAGCCGCCCCCTCCCTCTGGGACTTTGCTCTCCAGCCAAAGACCTCAGAGCACATGTCCTGGCAATTGCTCTTGTCAATTGCCAGGACTGTATTAAACCCTATGCATCCATCCATCAGGTCCCCCCCTCCACTGTCCAACATACCTCCCTATTGGACCAGTGTGAAACACTCCTCTAGACATAATAAATTGCATACTGAGCACAATGAGCAGACCTCACTAACAGATCCTGCTCTCTGATAAGCAGAGAACAATATAGATTTACCTGCAGCCCCTCTGGTAAGCAGATAAGGCTCAAAACTATACTTTCTCACTAGCACCTACCTAGGAGGGTGCTACATTAGTAACCTGGGACCAATTTTAAATTCTTATTTATGGAACGTCTCCAGTGCAGCCATCTTAGCTGGCTCTGGGTCAACTAGAGGACAGTGATTGGCTGATGTGACAGAGCAAGAGAGTGTGTCTGCAGGCGGGTATGGCGATAGTATAGGGCGGGCTTGAAGCAAGCAGGTGTATGGGAGAGATATTGAACTGCTGCTGCTGCATGAATGGATCCCTGCCGTAGCTGATCACATGGGGCTGTGTACATGTAAATGATGGTGGTTTCTGCATCTTTTTAACCTGCACATGTATGGTTTATTTTGCCAAAAGCCAAAGTGGCAGGTTGGGAAATGGGCAGGACAGAACAATATGAGCTGCCTTTTCGGGACATAATTTGCCAGGTGGTAGTACATCTTACATGTATGCGTAAAGGGGCCTGTATTCACTGTTACTTCCTACCAAGCTGACCAGGGACCATACCCCACACCTTCATAAGATAGGGTATGAGCATACCTGTCTTAAGGAGAAACTCCACCATATAGTGTCCCATATATTCCAGGTTGAAGGCTCACCTTCCTCACAGTACTCACATTGTCTTGGCCTGAGGCCCAACTCTTTGAATAAAGAATGCCCACACAGGATGCTTTTTCAACTGTTTACAATTGGCATAGTCAGGAGATTGGCAAGACAGCTTCTTAAATTCACCCTTTTCCGTTCACAGTGCAGAACACATTAGTCCTGCCAGCTTGAAATCTTAAAATTCAGCCATCTTCCCAAATTCTCTTTCTTGGGTCCCCCAGCAGTGGGTCGTCACATGGAGTCTCCCTCTGGGTCTAGGCCTGGAAGCCCTTGGTAGCTTTAGGCTACAAACCTACATGCTGTAAGTCAGGGGTAGTCAACTTCCATCCACCTTCTGCCCAGGACCCCACCCACACCAGATTATAAAGGGAACGGAACTCCACCCACTAGCATTCCCCAGGGGAGAGGGCTGTCTGAAAGGGTGACTAACACCTGCTTACAATTGTGTCACAAAGCAAGCACCAAAGGGGAACAAGTGACCCTCAAATCACAGGACTGAATTACTTTAAACTTATATACTGTATGTGAAGGTTTTCACCTGCAAAACAATTTTTGATTCTTTGCAGATAAATCTCTAATTTGCCCACCTCTTCCACACTGCACAGCCAGGCAAGCGATGCACTTAAAGCTTAGATTTACAATGCTGTTCTAGTTTTACAATTCAAATATCCCTTCTCCACCTCTGACTTGTTTGTATGATGAAGAGTCAGCTTTGTTATCTCTGTCCAAAGAGCAGGGAGCTGATCCTAGAAGCAGGATCACCGCCATAAACTCTGACCTAGGAAATAACAGAGTATTAGGTCACCATGTAGCAAACAGAATATGGAAAAGGCATTTTATTGTGCCGGCAAGATCTGAAATTTAATGTCTCAACCTTGCTTAGTGCTAATTTGGGGAGCCACAATGTTTTGGGTAGTGGGTTGAGGCCAGACAATATTAAAAGACAAGGAACATACTGTAGATAGCCCTGGTGAAATATAGGAATCTAGGATCCAGAGCTGCAAGAACATTGATTTTAATTTTCTCAATTAAACTTTTTTTTTTCTAAATCGGATAATTTTTATTGAAGATTTACAAAAAAAAAACAGATGCAAAACAAAACATCAAAAGAAAAAGAAAAGCAAATCAATTAGGGTCCTTTCACACGGTCAACTACGTTTTTTGTTCCGCTCAGTGACTTTTTTTTTTTTAAATGGACACAGATGACACTTCAGTAGGGTCCGTTCTGTATGTCCGTTTTTCATCCATCTGTTTGCGGATGAAAAACGGACATAATGTATGTCTATGGGATTGCGAACGCTAACAGATGACATCCACTGACATCCGTTTTTGCCTCCGTTCCATTTTTTAAACGGAAGAAAAATAGGGTTCTCTTCCGTCTCAAAAAACGGAACTGAATGGAATGGACGCAACGTGGATGTTAGCGGATGGTCATCCGATAACGTCGCCAATCCTATATACATACATTATGTCCGTTGTTCATCCGCAAACGGATGGGAGGAAAAACGGACATATGGACCCCCCGTGTGAAAGGACCCTTAGGGTTACCCTAGGATAATTCGCATCCGTAATAATACAGATTCTCATCTGTATATTTTCCCCAGACAAGACCATCATAGTGATGTAAGTATCCTGTGCAGACGAGTAGGTTCATCTGATAATAACAGTTGTGTATTATGCCATATTTTAATAATCCCGTCCACTTATAACTGGTAACCCATGTTGTCCATCTCTATACTCGAATCCTTACCCCTTAGTAATGATATCAATCTATAGGAAGGTAAAAAATTAAGGTAAAGATGATTCTTGTTCCCATTAGGAGAATGCACTATACGGTACTTGTGGACAAAAACACTGACAGTTTAAAAGAAAATAAACCAATTTACAAACAAAACCATAAACAACAACTGTCTTTTTCCTCTTCTCAATGAAACTTGATTGCCTTCTAGGAACAATTAATAAATTAGCCCCAGGCTGACCACCTGTCATGCGCAGTCTGGATATTTCAACATACCCAAAAATGGTGCAGCTACATAGTTACATAGTTAGTGAGGTTGAAAAAAGACATGAGTCCATCCAGTTCAACCTATGATGTGTGTGTGTGTGTTTGCTTTTAGCCGTACATTGTATACCCCTGTATGTTGTGGTCTTTAAGGTGTCCATCTAATAGTTTTTTGAAACTATCAATGCTCCCTGCTGATACGACTGCTTGTGGAAGAGAATTCCACATCCTTACCGCTCTTACAGTGAAGAACCCCTTACGCACTTTAAGGTTAAACCGCCTTTCCTCTAGTTTTAGTGAGTGGCCACGTGTCTTATTGTATCTCCTTTCTCTGAATAGTTTGTTCCTTATGCTCGGGTCGCCAGTACAGTATTTGTACATTGATATCATATCCCCCCTCAATCGTCTCTTCTCCAGAGAGAATAAGTTCAGGGCTTGTAGTCTTTCCTCATAGCTGATGTCCTCCATCCCCCTAATTATTTTTGTTGCCCTTCTCTGGACTTTCTCCAGTTCCAGCACATCCTTTCTGAGGACCGGTGCCCAGAACTGGACAGCATACTCCAGATGTGGCCGGACCAGAGTCTTGTAGAGCGGGAGAATAATCTCTTTATTTCTGGAGTGAATCCCCTTTTTTATACATCCCAGTATTCTGTTGGCTTTGCTTGCTGCGGCCTGGCATTGCATGCCACTGCCAAGCCTGTTGTCTACCAGTACCCCTAAGTCCTTTTCCATCCTAGACTCACCCAGAGGTTCCCCCCCTAGCGAGTAGCTTGCTTTCTGGTTTCTGGCCCCTAAGTGCATTACTTTCAGACTTGTATAAAGTACTCGAAATTTCTACTTGAGTAAAAGTACAAGTGCTCGATCAAAAAATTACTTGAGTAGAAGTGGAAGTGCTCGCAGAAAAAGTTACTTAAGTAGAAGTACTAAAGTATTCAACATTTTTTTTACTTAAGTATTGCAAGTAGTTTTTTCAAAAAAATTGCTACTTAAGTACTAAAAGTAAAAGTACCAGTAGTTTTGAAAAAAAATTTCTACTCAAGTACTGAAAGTAGAAGTACAAGTACTGTGTTATGTAGTTATTAAAGAAAGAAGTCAAAAGTATGAACATCATATTGTTTTTTATTATTTCAAATGATTTATTCAAATGATTAACCTGTGTTTGTTAGTAGTTTCTTGATGCACTTTAAGCGCTGTAGCACCATTTATTTGTTTGTTTCATATTTTCTTTTTATTGGAAAGATTTGGTATAGCAGCTTTTATTATACACAGCCTTTATTTTCGTATGCGCTGATTTACAAATGACATTATACACATTTTTTGAGCTTTATGCAACCTGCCATCTACTGTTCTGGCACTGGTAATTTTTTTAAAAGTAACGAGTAACTATGCAGTACAAAAAAAAAATACTTGAGTAGAAGTATCGAAATCATCGAAAAAATGTAGTGAAGTAAAAGTAGAAGTAGGAGAAAAAAATTCTACTCTAGGAAAGTACAGATACCGCATTTCGGTACTTAAGTACAGTACTTAAGTAGTTCTACTTCGTTACTATACATCTCTGATTACTTTACATTTTTCAACATTAAATCTCATCTGCCATGTAGTTGCCCACTCCGTTATTTTGTTCAGGTCCGCTTGCAAGGTTTCCACATCCTGCATAGAAGATATTGGCATGCCTAATTTAGTATCATCCGCAAATACTGAGATTGTACTAGATATCCCCTCCTCTAGATCATTTATGAATAAATTAAACAGGATTGGTCCCAGGACAGAACCCTGGGGGACCCCACTTTCCACACCCGCCCAATCCGAGTACTCCCCATTAATCACCACCCTCTGTACTCTCCCCTGGAGCCAGTTCTCTATCCAGGTACTCACCTTATGGTCCATACCTATCTTCCTTAGTTTGTACAGTAATCGTTTGTGGGGAACGGTGTCGAAGGCCTTTGCAAAGTCCAGATACACCACATCCACAGGCTTACCTTTATCTAGGTGGCAGCTCACTTCATCATAGAAGGTTAATAGATTGGTTTGGCACGAACGATTTTTCATGAATCCGTGCTGATTAATACTTATAATACCGTTTTCATTACTAAAGTCTTGTATGTGGTCCCTTAACATCCCCTCCAATATTTTGCAGACTACAGATGTTAGGCTGATCAGCCTATAGTTACCCGGGATATATCTCGGCCCCTTTTTAAATATTGGTACCACGTTGGCTTTTTTCCAATCAGCTGGCACCATACCCGTCTGTAAACTATCCTTAAAGATCAAGAATAATGGTCTGGCAATCACCTGGCTGAGCTCTTTAAGAACCCTCGGGTGCAAGCCATCCGGTCCCGGGGATTTATTTATGTTAAGCTTCTCTAGTTTAGCTCTAAGTCTATCTTCTGTTAGCCATGGCGGCACTTCCTGAGGTGTATTATTTAGTTCGGCCTTACAAGCTGGGTTCGTGTAGACCCCCGATTCCTTTGTGAAGACTGAAGAAAAGAAATTATTTAACACTTCCGCCTTTTCTCTGTCCTCAGTGGCCATTTTTCCTTTATCATCTTTTATGGGGCCAATGTGTTCTGGCCTCGCTTTCTTACTGTTTATATACTTAAAGAACTTCTTGGGGTTCTTTTTACTCTCCTCTGCTATATGTCTCTCGTGTTCTATTTTAGCCGCCCTGATTTCATCTTTACATTTCTTATTACACTCTTTATAATGCTTAAATGCTGCCACTGACCCCTCAGTCTTGTATTTTTTGAAGGCCTTTTCTTTAGCTCTAATATACATTTTTATGTTGGAGTTTAGCCACCCAGGGTTTAGTTTTGTTCTTTTAAATTTATTTCCCAGTGGAATGCACTGGCCCACCCCCTTGTTAAGTATGCTCTTGAAGCACTCCCATTTTTCCTCCGTGTTCTTTGTTCCCAGGGTTCTATCCCATTTGATATTTTCTAGCAGCGAGCGCAGTTTAGGGAAATTGGCTCTTTTGAAATTCAGCGTCTTAATATTACCCTTGTGTTTCCTATTATTGTAATTAATACTGAAACCAATTGACCTATGGTCACTGCTCCCTAAGTTTTCCCGTATTTCTATATCCGTGAGCAGGTCTGCATTGTTGGTAATCAGTAGGTCAAGTACCGCATTGTTTCTTGTCGGTGCATTCACCATCTGACCCTGCAGCTGACGCCAAGTATTAACCAAACTTGATGTGACAGCTTTAGAAATCCAGAATGGTGACACCATGGAAAATGTTTTACATTTTGATTAATTTTAGATATAACTTTAGTTTTAGTAAAATATTCCCTGAAGTATTTCTTTAAAAAATTCTATATCAAGTTTAATGTTAGTTTGATATTCCACGAGTAGAAAGTTTTATTTTCCAATAAGTGTTTTTACTCTTGTTCCTCAAACGCTCTATAATGGCAGGCAGGAAAAGTGGATTTGGAAAACAGCTGTTCTGGAAAAGTCAACCTTCACTATAGATTTCCAGTGTCAGACATACGGGAGCAGGTGTTCACAATAAAGGACAATGGCAAAAAAAAAGAAAAAAACACCAAAGAACAGAGCTACCAATAGTTAATGTGTCTCATCCAAGTGTCCCCAGTGAGGAGATTTGCCTTCCCTATTGTCACTGAAAGTGAGAAACAATCCAACATTTTGAGTTGTCACCAGAACAGGAATAATGGCATTGGGGACACATGTTCCTGAGATATCTCTATGAAGAGTACTTTCATTAATATGGATAGATTGCCTCCTACTTTCATTGTTTATATGGGATAGAAAGTGAAGGTATGTCTTCCCAATGGGACTAGATAGCAAACAAAAAATAAATCATGGTTGGTTTTAAACAATTTCTATTCAAACTTAAGTCTTGGCTTTTCATATCCTTTAACCTCCCTGGCGGTATGATTCTGTCAGGAATTACATACCAAAAGCGGTACAATTCTTTTCATGGAAATTTGGCGTTATGTATTATAGGCCTACAATTCTTATTAATTACTGACTTAAACCTGACCAAAACAAGAGTCTAGTAGACATCCCAGATGTGATAAATTTGAAACACAAATGCATGAATTATAATCGAATCAATAATATAATTTTATTATATAATATATATAATAAAATTATATTATTGATTAGATTATAATTCATGCATTATATATTATATATATATATATATATATGTGTGTGTATATATATATATATATATATATATATGCAATATATAACGCATGAATTATAATTGAATCAATAATATTATTTTATATATATATATATATATATATATGTGTGTGTGCATATATATATATACACATATATATATATGCATATATATACATATATAATATAAAATGTGTTTGGTGCAACGTTTTTTTTTTTTTTTTTTTAATTTCCCTCCCTAGTTCCGCTCCCATGCAGCATTGCTGCTGCAGGGAACGGAACTAGGAAGTGATCATACCGACGGAGGACGGAGGAGCGGCGGGACTCTCGGCTGGCGATCTCAGCAATGAGAGATCATCGCTGGATCGCCAGGAGAAGGTAAGAGACACCGCTGCGCTCTCTGCACATCCACCCCGAGCGTGACTCGGGGTTACCGCTCCTGATAGAAAAAATCAACCCCGAGTCACGCTCGGGATTACCGCCAAGGAGGTTAAAGAGGTTGTAAACCTCAGAATTAAAAAAAAAACAAACAAAAAAAAAACACCTGAAAAACAAACACATAATGAGCTAGTTTGCATCGCATACTAGCTCATTATTAAATACTTACCTTAGAACGAAGCCCCGCAGTGCCGACCGCTCACCTCTCTCACGGGTGACATGTTTGGTCGCCCTTCTTCCGGGTTTGCGGCATCCGGCCATCTGATTGGCTGGAGCCGCAATGACATCACTGGAGCCCGACGTTCACGGCAGAGGGCTCTGAAAGAATGGCTCGAGCGGCTGTTCCTTCAGAACGCATGTGCCAGTGATGGCACTGGCTGCATGCAAAGTAAATATCTCCTAAACAGTGCATGTTTAGGAGATATTTTACAGTACCTATAGGTAAGTCTCATCAAAGGGCTTTCCTATAGGTACAAGTTGCAGAGGAGGGTTTACTTCCTCTTTAACCACTTAAGGATCAGAAGGTTTTACACCCTTAATGTGAAATGGTGTGGGTGCGCTGATAAGGGTAAAGCTGCTACCTGAACTAAACCTAGTGAAAATAAATGTTGAAAAAATAGGTGCGCTAAACAAGAGTGCTATAGTGAATCAACATAATGGCATATATGCAAACAATATATCACAATCAAAATACAGTGATGAGTGTATATGTAAAGACAAAACAAAATTAATCCAATAGGTGAATGTGATCCAATCAAAAAGGATGAAAAAACCTTTTGGAAAAAAGAAAAAACCAATAGAGGTTCAAAGACCAATAATAGTCCACAAAGTCCAAATAATATTGTGATCTTCACCATGTGACTCAAATGTGAAAAATAGGGTGTTGGAAATCGACCTCTAGTGATATTCAGGTGATATATAAAGTGACTCCCACCACCGACAGGCTTTCCTCCTTACCAGATGGAAATTGGTAAGGTGCAGATAAAGACTCAATATAGCTAGTTGGAGAGGAGGAAAACTTCCACTACAATTGCACCCCGTTCGATGGCACAATGGGGCCTCTTACCAGATGGTATATAGCTTAATGTTGGAAGAATTCTCCTAAATGGATGTCCCCTCGGCTGGCTGGATATCTGGAATCAGCAACCATGCAAGTCCGCTAACTCACTTCCACTCCCCAGGATTTTCATGCGAGGAATAAAGGAGCAGACAATAGTGTGATACCCCCGGTATTTTATTAAAAAAAAAAAAAAAAGGTAATGCATTTACCCCCTTAATGACCAGGTCACTTTTTGCGATACAGCATTGCGTTACTTTCACTGAAAATTGCACGGTCGTGTGACGCTGTACCCAAATTAAATTGATGTCCTTTTTTTCCCCACAAATAGAGCTTTCTTTTGGTGGTATTTGATCACCTCTGCGGTTTTCATTTTTTACGCTATAAACAAAAAAATAGCGACAATTCTGAAAAAAAATAAATAAATTTTACTTTCTATTATAAAACACCCCCAATAAAAAAAATTAAAAAATATATATTTTTTTCATCAATTTAGGCCAATTTCTATTCTGCCACATATTTTTGGTAAAAAAAAAATCCCAATAAGTGTATATTGATTGGTTTGCTCAAAAGTTATCGAGACTAAAAACTAGGGGATAGATTTATGGCATTTTTTATTTATTTATTTATTTTTTTTACTAGTAATGGCGGTGATCAGTGATTTTTAGCGGGACTGCAACATTACGGTGGGCAAATTGGACACCTAACTGACACTTTTGAGTGGACCAGTAACATCACTACAGTAATCAGTGCTAAAAATATGCACTGCTACTGTACTAATCACACTGGCAGGGAAGGGGTTAACATCAGGGACGATCAAAGAGTTAAGTGTGCTCCTAGGGGGAGCTTTCTGACTGTGTGGGGGTTGTATTCACTGGATGAACACAGAGACCTGTGTTCATCACTGACAGAACAGCGGTCTGCCGTGTTTACATTGGCAGACCGCCATTCCGTCTCTATGGGTAGTGATCATGGGTGCCCAGCTTCCCCTCTAGCCAATCAATCGCGCATGCCCCACTATCTGTTACACGAAGCGACGTACAGGTACGTCGTTTCACGTAACAGAGCCGACCCACAGCAGTAAGACCACGGCGGCTGGTTGGCAAGTCGTTAAGTAAAAAATATGGTGAAGTTATGAGAAAATGCCTCCATGAGTACATTTGCACATGGTGCCTTGTGGACCTACTATTATAATGTCCATTATTAGAGCACTAGCACGGCTTCATCTATATACTGTATTTGCATCCCTGTATACCATCATGTAGCTATTTAGACATACAGTACATATACACGCAACATATATTTGTATATTGTTACTGTAGCGCTACTCCCAAAGGAGTCCCTTTGTAGCAGAAGGAATCTAGTGGACCTTGCTTCTTCAAGACTCTAGCCAGTGTCCCCTTTAGTTTACACCCAGTATGCTGACTTCTAGCACTAAGAGGGAGATTCTGGCAACAACAGTCTCTGGAATCCCTTTAGGGTCTGTACTCATAAGGCCCTGGCCGCAGGTCACCTTTCTCTATGATATCAGACAGGATCCATGGACATCTTCCCTCAGTCAGCTTGCAAGAGAACCATGGGTTTCAGCTTCAGTGTTTCAGGCCCTCAGATCTCCTCCCTGAGACCACATGGCAGCCTGTGCTGGGGAGAGGCAGCAGCCCTCTCCCCACCTTGAACTCTTTCCCTAGAGGTGGGCTGGACTGGACTGAACCACAAGCTCATGTGCTCCTCAGATATAAATACAGTCACCCAGCATGCTAATTGGCCAGGGCTGTATAGACATCATATGCTCTCATCTGCCAGGTTTCCACCCACTGTACAATATAGTCTATATATATAAGATACAGCAATTGGATCAGTGTGAAACATCCAGAGAGCATGAGCAGCACCAGAGCACACTGAGCAGTCTCTGCTAAACAATCACAGCTCTCTGTTAAGCAGACAGCATATATATTTGGCTAACTGTTTTCCTTTTAGGTGGAGAAACCAAAAAACTATATACACTCACTCTAGCACCTGACTAGGCATCTCTGTAGTAAATCCTGTCTCCCAAGTTACACACAGGATTCTTGGTTGGTACTGTAATTGCTCGGTTCTAACTGTAGCAGCATCTCCCCGCAATGACCACACTGAGCCCAGGCGCTTAGCTTCACAGTCACACGCTGAAATCAGCTTTCCTGGCTCTCCACCACCTCGTGTAGCAATCCCAGCATTCCAACTTACTCCGGCACTCGCCATCTTGCTACTCCTCACACGTGGCTGCTTCTTGGCTTCTTGGCTACACCCAGAAGTGGAAATTATGTCACAGCTCCTCCCCACTCAGCTGATTGACAGATTGCGGGCGGCGACTCTGCCCACACTTCAAGACTAGCTGACTTTTGGCGGCAACTCCTTCTGTTGGACCGACCTCTTCAGTGAACCCTTTCCCGCGCTGATGGTTAACCCTTTTGTTGATGCCACTTGAACACTGTTTAACATTTACGGACACTGTAAAGCAGACAGTATCCAAAACAGCAGACACACAGACAGTAACTTCACCCAAAACCTCAGCAGCACATCCTCTCCAGTGTGCAAAATTACCTTCTTCACTGCTACTACTTAGAAATGTCCTGTTATTAGCGGCTGTGTTGCAGACATTTTCTTCTGTAGTACACGTGCTGATGCAACTCCGAGCTTTCCGTTTCTGGTGCCCTGAGTTAACTCTTCCTTTGCTAATCTCTGGAGATGTACTTGCAATGGCCGCTGTAAAGTAGACATTCCCCTCCATGGCACAACACAGTTTCTCTTCGATTGCAGTGCCACAATCCACACAGCAAGACATAGCGATTTCTTTAACACTTTACCCCGCCGTTGCCGGTAGCCACCACTTCTGCGATAATTCAGGTAATAATCCCTGGACGAGCCCCCATGTGTAGCTCTCCCCCCCCCCCCCATTAGCTGCTTGAATAATTGCGCCCAACTCTCTCACTGTTTAAACCACAGCCAGTCACAGGGTATTTTCACACAGCCAGGTGCACACACTCTTCTCCTCGTTGTCTCCAATAACCAGTCTAGGGGATGTGTTTTTGTATTTTATTTGGAGAACTTGGAAAGGAGAAGGGAATTAGTAAGATACTCCAGGATAACTTCTTTAATAGAACTGTGTAGCAAGCAAGTCCCTTTGTAGCAGAAGGAATCTAGTGGACTTTGCTTCTTCAAGACACTAGCCAGTGTCCCCTTTAGCTTACACCCAATATACTGACTCCACAGCTATTGGATCAGTGAGAAACCAAAAACTATATACACTCACTCTAGCACCTGACTTGGAGGTCGCTATATCACTTTGTCTGTGGAAAAATGTAAATAATTAGGCTAATGAGGGGCTTTTTGTCACAAGAAAAGGCACAGGAGCTTCAATGCCCAACAGGAGTCACTTGAAGTCAACACCAGAATAACACCTTATCCATAATAATAATACCTAAATGAACTGGAGAATGGGACCTACAGGACAGATGGTTCTGGCTACAAACCTATATTGACAGAAATATGGTGGCTAGTGCTGGCATCTTCAAAATACTTGCAAGATAAATTAAATGGAGTTAGAAACCATTTTGTCGGGGGCGTGGCCGACCGGGCATGTGAGTAGAAGCGACTCACGGAGCTCCCTCCATTAACCTGGACTAATTGCCCTTTTCCCCGGCCGGGATACACTGTTCTGGACCCTAATCCTCTTCGGGGGGTCCCCCTGAGGCTAGCGTGGTGTACTGCTCCCGGATAGGTGCCTGGATCGGGGCTGCTGCGGGCCGCGAGGAGGGGACCGCACCGCCGGATCACTATCCCCCGCCATCCTCCGTTATCCTTGCAGACCTGGGTCCTGGATCACCTCCCCTGGCACTGCATCACCATCTGCTGTGCGGGCCTGGCCCTAGTTTTCGTGGCGGAGCGTTACCAGCTGAGCTCCAGATTGCGGCCTAGTTGGAGGCCGAAGCCGCGGACTTTCCTGCTGCGGGCGCCCGCTCCGGGCGGCGCGGATGCGGTGAGCGGCGGTTCTCCTCTAACGGCCCACTGACCACTAGGGACTGTTCCGCAATCTGGGCCCTACCTCCTGGCACCTTGCATGTCACGCGCAGGGGCTGCTATGACCCGCGGGAGCAAACTGAAGGATGGCTCTGTCCCTGGCCCGGCCGGCCAAGATGGCGCCGGCGTAGGGACACCGCAGCCCACCTCAAGGGGCCTTGACAAGCTGAAGGACACTGGGACTAAACCAAAAACAGGGCGCCCGGGGGGAAAGGATAGTGCTGGCGATATCCTCCTGTATGCCAAGAAACTGTGTGACATCCCGGGCCCCAGCGCAGTGGAGACTGCACCTCAGCCAGGTGCACAGGCATTGGGGGACACTCAGCTGGACACGGGGGCTCTGGAACCACCTGAGCAGCTTGATTTTGGGACTGAGCTGGAGGGAGTTGTGCTGGAGGGGACTCAGCCCACCTTGGGACATATCCTACTGGCTGTGCAGAAGTGCACGGCTTCCGTGAATGTTGTCAAGGACAGACTGGGGGGTCTCACGGAGGAGGTGGCCCTTTTGCGGCAGGATTTACAAAAAATGCGGGAACGCACCACTGCTGCTGAAAGTCGCATCTGCGACCTGGAGGATCAGATGCCCACATTACTCTCGGAATCCAGGGAAACGACCAGGCTGGCGCAGGCTAATAGGAATAAGACGGACGATATTGAGAACCGCCTGCGCAGGAATAATGTCCGCATAGTGGGGCTCCCGGAGAAGGTGGAGGGACGGGATCCTACTGACTTTGTTGAGACCTGGCTGTGCGATACTTTTGACCGGGCCTCCTTCTCCCCCCTGTTCGCTGTGGAGAGGGCACACCGGGTCCCCACTAGAGCCCTGCCTGGCAATGCCCCCAGGCCAATGCTTGCAAAAATACTCCACTACCGTGACAGGGAGAAGATCCTGCGACTGGCCAGAGAAAAGGCAGACATACGTTTCAATGGGGTCAGAGTGTCATTCTACCCTGATTTTTCTGCCGAGGTGCAGAAGCAAAGAGCAAAGTTTATTGACGTGAAGCAGCGACTTCGCCGCCTGGGTCTGGTGTACGCCATGCTGTATCCCGCCCGTCTCCGGGTCACGGCTGAGGGGCGAGCACACTTTTTTGATACGGCCACAGACGCGGTGACTTGGCTGGACGTGCACGAGCCCGCCCTCCGCCGCAGACGTCCTGAAGATCCGGGAGACTGAGTTGGAGTGGTGGCGTGACGGGTTCCTGCTGGGTTTCGGGGTTTGCTCCCTTCTACAAGTGCTTTCACATTTGGATTATAATTTGGCCCGGCCGGGGACGTTTACAGTTTACCGTTTGGATGATGAAGCTCTACGCAAGGTATGCATATCTGGGCTTTGCTGTATCTATCCACACTGCGGGTGTGGCATGTTATGACCTTTTTGCACGGTTGTGCGTTTTTGGGCGGGTGGACACCACTGGATTGTCCGGACAATGTCGGGTTTACCGATATTGGGCTGCCTGCCCGTTCTCAGTTTTGTGACGAGGCACCGTTGTGCCTTGCTTGACTGATTCTTTTCCTTCTGTTTTCTATTCTTGTTTTTGAGAGAACTTCACCCACACCGGATTTTTTGGATTCTCTGTATCTTCACAGCTTACCCCCTTCGCCCTTGTTGCTGGATGTCGCTCCCTGCTCTGTTGCATGGCGGCGGAGCGGGGGGGCCGAGGCCCCACGCTGTTTTTCTTTTTTGACATGGCTGGAGTACCTGTAATTTCATGGAATGTCCGTGGCCTTGGGTGTCCAGTAAAACGGGCCATGATTGCTGCACAGTTGAAGAAACACCACCCGGCCATCATAGGCCTGCAAGAGACACACCTGCAGGGGGACACTGTGAGCTGTTTGAGATATTCTTGGGTGGGTTGGGGGTACCACTCCACCCACTCCACTTATTCCAGGGGAGTCAGCGTTCTGGTCCACGGGGCGCTGGCTTTCCGGGAGCTGGGGGTGCAGGTGGACCCCGAGGGGAGATTCGTTTTTTTGCACTGTGTTCTGTTTCAATTTACATGTGTGTTGGCGGTGGTTTACATACCGCCCCCGTTTTCCTCTTTAGTTCTTAGAGAATTGCTTAACTTTATGCTAGACAAAGCGGACACCCCGCTGATAGTTGTGGGGGATTTTAATGGTGTCTTGGACCCTGTCCGGGATAGGCATCCACCATCCCCCTCTTCGGTGGCTGGCAGGGGCACTGCCCTTTCGCGCTTCCTGGAGGAGGTGGATTGGTCAGAGGCCTGGCGTTTGAAGCATCCTGGAGTGGTTCAGTTTTCTTGTTTTTCTAAAACGCACTCCTCCCTTTCTAGGATTGATCTCTGTGTGTGTAACAGGGCCGCCCTCCCTGTGGTGGAGGAAACGGAATATGCCCTTAGGGGAATCTCTGATCACTCTCCGCTGGTGGTTCAGCTGGCGGTGCGCCCCTGGGTGGCCTTAACTAGGGCCCCCTGGAGGTTCAACGCATTTTGGTTGAAGCTGTTCCCACAAGACAACGGCATTGCGGCCGCCATCGGGGAGTTCTTCGAGATCCACGGCCATCACGGGGATGTGCTGGCGAGATGGGATGCCTTCAAATGCTACCTCCGAGGGGTGTTGATTACACATATCCGGAAGGTTCAGACGGGATCTAAGCAATTTGAGGAACAATTGGCTGGTAGTGCGCAGAGGTTGGAGGAGGATTATATTGTTGACCCTACTGAGGAGAAGAGGGCGGCCTGGCTCTCGGCTCAATCGGTATGGTTGGGGGAAGTCCGATCTAAAGTAGACAAGAAACGCTTTTTCTCCAAGACCACATTTTATGAAGAGGGGGAGCGGACGGGCCGCTTGCTGTCTCGTTTGGTGGGGGCGCGCCCCTCAGTTCCCCCCATAGGGGCACTTCGGCTGCCGTCAGGGCAGCTGGTGAATCGGCAGGAGGAGATCATGGCGGAACTTGCTAGGTTCTACGCTGACATTTATTCTACAAGGGTGGAGTACACTTCGGAGGAGTTGCAGGAGTATTTGAGTACCATACCATTCACGAGACTCACGGCCGAACAACGGGAGGGACTAGAGGCACCCATTACGGAGGAGGAGTTGATGGAGGCACTGGCTCTCTTTCCGGGAGCCAAGGCACCCGGGGATGATGGCCTCCCAGTGGAGGTTTATCAAACCTTCTCGGGGCTGCTGCTGCCGCAGTTGCTGGAAGTGTTCCGGGTGGCTAGAGAGGCTGGGACACTTCCGGAGTCCATGTCTAGGGCAAGCATTGTGCTTCTGCTCAAACCCGGGAAGTCACCCACGGACCCGGGATCATACAGGCCCATTTCACTGCTCCAGGCGGACGTCAAATTGCTGGCTAAGGTTTTGGCGCGGCGGGTGAATTCGGTGATCACTCATATTATTCATGAAGATCAGGCGGGCTTCATGCCCAATAGGTCCACGGCCCTTAATCTTAGACGACTGTTCGTTGCGATTCAAACGCCTGCGGATAACGTAGGTGAAAGAGCGCTGTTATCCTTGGACGCCAACAAGGCGTTTGACAGTGTGGAATGGGGATATCTGTGGGCGGTGATGGAGGCGTTTGGGTTCGGCCCAGTGTTTCTGTCTTGGGTGAGATTGCTATACCATCAACCACGGGCATCGATACGAGAGGGAGGCAGGACATCTGAGGGCTTCAGCCTAGGTAGGGGAACGCGGCAGGGCTGCCCGATTTCCCCTCTGTTATTCGCACTTGCAATTGAGCCCCTTGCGACGCGTATCAGACACAGGGATTCCATAGTGGGTTTTAAATACGGCCCTCTCCAGGACAAAATACTTCTATACGCGGACGATATGCTTCTGACACTGGGGGACACGGGTGGCTCCTTGCGGGCGGTTATGTCTGAGATCACTGAGTTTGGGAGGTTTTCGGGCCTTACCATAAACTGGTCCAAATCGGCGCTACTGTATCTTGATGCGAACGCCACTCAGCCACTGGACTCTTACTGTCCGGTCCCAGTGGTGGATAAGTTTAATTATCTGGGGGTAGTGGTATCGGCGGACCCGAATCAATATAGTGTGCTCAACATTGGCCCTCTTCTAACGCGGTTCCGGGATAAAATTAAGATCTGGACTAAGCTCTGGCTCTCGCTAGCGGGACGGGTAAACCTTATCAAAATGATCTTGATGCCTCAGTTGTTGTACTTCCTGCACAATTCCCCGATTGTTATTACCCTGAAAACTTTCCGCATTGTGAATACCCTCTTCCGGTCCCTGTTGTGGAAAGGAAAGGCGGCTAGGATCCGTTTGGAGCAACTGCAGAAGCCCAGAGATGGGGGGGGTCTTGCCCTACCCAACCCCTGGCTGTACTATCTGGCGTCCCAGCTGCAGCACCTGGTGGGTGCGCTGTCGGGGGCTCCGGCTGGTGCTGCGTTGACAGTTATGCGGGAATTTACAGGGGCAATTGGGGTGCCGGAGGGACTGGAGGCTCAGCTGTTCACCAAACCCAATCGGCGATACCCGACGTATCGCCTCCTACAGAAGGTGTGGGATAAGACAAAACAAATGCAACAAGTGACGGGATATACCAAATTTAGTCCGATCTGGGGTAACCGTGCTTATCCGGAACTATGCAAATTAGATCAGGCGGATAGGTGGCGGGCTTTGGGGGTGACTCATTTGCGGCACATCCTCCATGGAGGGGTCATGCTACCTTTTGCGCAGTTACAGGAACGATTCTCCCTACCTGACCACATGAAATTCTACTACATACAGTTACAACATGCGCTGCGGGCTCAGGCTGCCAAAGGACAGTTCCACCTGTCACCTGCTCCTGTATTCTATCTTATGGAGCAGTTTACTGACACCAAGGGGTTCATATCGAGTTGCTATAACGCCCTGCTGAGCAAGTACTTGGACAAATACCCTAGTAAAGCCTGTGACCACTGGAGCACAGATGTGGGGGAGATCCCGGGTGAGCAGTAGGAAGAGGCTCTAGAGTCAGTTCGCACGTGTTCTTTGAATGTCTCGCATCAGGTGTCTCAATTATACATCTTACTTAGAGTCCACCATACTCCTCTGAAGCTGTACTCCATGGGTGTCCGTGACGACGATATATGCGGTCGTTGCCAAAGGGAGGTGGGTGACTTAATTCACCTGTTGTGGCGCTGTCCGAAGCTGCACAGGTACTGGACTGAGGTGCGCTCAGCTATTAATAGTACCCTGGGAATAGATGTACCCGGGGACCCTAAACACTGCCTTCTGGGTATCTTAGACCAACAAGTGGAGGACCGGTATCTGCGGGAGGCGGCCTCCCGCGCCCTGTTCCAGGCTCGCTTGCTTATATTACGCCTGTGGACGGCACCTGAGCCTCCGACTTTTCGGATGTGGCTAGAGCAGATAGGGGGCACACTCAGAATGGAAAAGGTTATATACCAACATAGGGGATCTCCACAAAAATTCTCTAAAATATGGGGTGTATGGCTGAGCTGCCCGGGAATGGCCCCTACTGACCTCATCCTGGACCGTTTATTATCCTGAGTATGCAAATATGGGTTGGGGCTGTTGGGGGATGATTGCATGAGGCCCTGGGGTGGAATGGAGGGACATGATAATGATATTGTACCAGTTGCCGCTGCTTGGGGCTGTCTGCTTTAAGGGCGACTGTGGTGTAATTGTTTTGCATTCTATTTTCTATGGTGATGTTGTTTTCATGTTACTATGCTTGTACCGTGTATTGCTGTTTCATTGTGGTTCTGTGAATTTCTCTCAATAAAGATGTTTTCTGATTTAAAAAAAAAAAGAAACCATTTTGTCCAAGGTTTGTCAAAGATCACTATATATTCTGTATTGAATCAAATAAGTGCAGCGCTAAACAATTCTAAAAGAAAGTGTCCATATCCATGGCTGCGGAGAACATAGGAACAATCTTCTATTAGTTCTGTGGAGACCACCACTGACACCCAATCACACAGCCTCCTACCAATTAACACAGACCCATTACAAAGGTCTATGGAAACAGTAGACCATGTATCAGGCACAAGTGACAATGGAATCCTCACAGCGTTCCTCCTCAGTGCTCCTCTCCCTTGGTCTCCATAATCAAATTGAATCATGCGGAGATAAACGGGACACCTCTCATAGTGTATATATCACAAAACCACTGAAGTGTAGGGGGAATGTGCACACACACCACAGCCGCACCGGCTGTGCTCTCCTCACACATGAATCTCTCACCCGAAGGATTCCATTTGATTATGAAGACCAAGGGAGAGGAGCACTGAGGAGGAATGCTGTGAGGATTCCATGGCCACTTGTGCCTGATACATGATCTATTGCTTCCATAGACCTTTGTAATGAGCAGGGGCTGACTGGCAACTTTCGGCCCAGGGGGCAAGTACAAACCAGAGGCCCATGGCGCCTCTTCCCAAATTCCCTTGTCCTAGCCTCCTCCTAACCCCCATTCCAGGCTGAAGCTCTGCTCCAGGTTCTCTCTACTCAATGGCCGAATCCAGGTTCCTCACCTGGCCACCAGGGTGGAACTGGGACAGCTAAGTCGGGGCTGGCCAGGGGAGGAGAGTCTCCAGTGGGGCATGGAACCAGCCTCAGTTCAGACACAGTTTACACCATCCATTTTAGGGGGGAGGCCTGAGCTCTGTCTTTGTCTTCATTCCGCACTCAGTAGCTCAACGGGGAACTTTTTACTTCTCTTCACCAGGAATCCTTTAGGCATGTCTGTGGCAGAAGCAGTGCAGCCTTTTTACAGGGAATCAGAGTGGCCGGGGGGGCAATTGCCCCCCTGGCCCAGTCCTCCCCTGGTAATGAGGGTCTGTGTTAATTAGTAAGAGGCTGTGTGATTGGGTGTCGGTGGTGGTCTCCTAATAGAAGATTGTACTAATGGAAGATTGTTCCTATGCTCTCTCCATGGATATGGACACCTTCTTTTATGATTGATTAGCTCTGCACTTATTTGACTTTTTATGATTGATCTTTTGCAATATTCAAGATTTGGTGCCAGCTGCTTTCTGTATTTTATTCATGCCAGGCGCAGCATATTTTTGCTTATATAATATATTCTGTAATGCAAACTGAATGATATAAACTACTAATAAGTGAAAACATCATTGAATTTTTTCTGGTGAAAAGTTCTTTAGTAAGGTTGATCTAGCAGAAGCCTGCTGAAGGATAGAAAATGAAGAAGACTGCAAAGTGCTCCACTGGTTAAATACAGACTGTGCTACTGTAACAGGCTCCTCTTTGGCATAGCCTTGGCCAGGGCTTTTTTTTCAGTGGGAAGGCAGGGGAACGCAGTTTCTGCACCTCCAGTACTGAATGTACTTGTGTAATGACCAGGGGTGCTAGGATGTGCTGGAGGGTCTATTGATGCCGGATGCTGGGGGGTCTATTGTTGCTGGATGGGGATCTATTTTTGCATGGTGGTCCACTGTTGCTGGTTTTCTGGAGGGGGGGGGGGGTTATGTTGCTGGGGCGTTAATTGTTCCTGGGAAGGATCTGCTTTTGAGGCAGGGGTCTATTGATGCTGACTGTTGGGAAATCTATTGTTGCTGGAGGGGATCTATTTCTGCATGGTGGTCTTTTGTTTATGGTTTGCGGGGGGGGGGGGCTTATGTTGCTGGAGGTCAGTTGTTGCTGCAAGGGATCTGCTGTTGAGGCAGGGGTCTATTGGCTGCTGGGAGATCTGTTGTTGCTGCTCAATGTCTATTATTGCTGGGGTTGTGTTTTTTTGCAGGGGTCCATTGTTGCTGGGGGAAATCTATTGTTGCTGGGGGGGGGGGGTGGGGGGGGGGTCTATTGCTGCTGGCTGCAGGGGATCTATTTTACTGCTTTTCTTGCTATCATTACCAAATTTATTAGCACCAAATGACACTTGGCTCTGTATTCTCTAAAAAAAGGCAGTACTGAGAGTTGGGCGGAATCACAAAATGGAGCTTGGAGATGGGTGGGGGACAGAGACAAAAATTTACTCAGAAAAGGTGGAGTTCTTCCACCTAATCTCTGAGAAAAAAAGCCCTGGCCTTGGCTCCAGTACCCTGACAAAATACCACGGAACAGGGATTATAACATGGCTGTTTGGGTGCCCAGTATTTGGATATTGATTTAATTCGAAAATGACAAAGTCCCCACACCTCATCTGAAAAGTGTTCTAAAGATATTAGAGAATGAAGGACCCTAAGACTGTCACAGCGAATGTGAGTTCTTTAATCCAGGGAGTGCTCATTTTACAACAGTTTTAAATTGTACCAATTAATGTCATATGCCAGACAAGTGCTGATCACAGAGGCACATTGGGGAGTCTAGGGGTGCAAAAAATGTAAAGATATTATCTCTTATACACATATACTGCTGTAGTTTTGTATTGAGATAAATTGAGGATCAGTCATCTACAGAATTAACTGAAATGTGATCTGTGCTGACAGACACTGCCTAGTTAAAGTATGGCAGGTATCATTATTAACTTTTATAAGTAAAATGGATCAATATATGTGTAAAAGCTATTGACATAAGTTTCCCTTTGTCTGTCTCTGTCTGTTTACTGTGTGGTAAAGTGGGTAACACCTTCAATAGGTTAACCGCATGGAAGAAAAGCTACAGCAACAAGTTGATGGCTTGGTACCCGGTTAGGTGACAGGTCCTCTGGTAGCAAGGGGGTCAGTGCTCTGACTCCCTCCTTAGCTTTCTGTCTCCTCCGGTCACCGGAAGCAGACCAGTGTCACAGAGATCTAAGGCCTGATCATTAGGTAAGGGGTAAAAAAAGGGTTAACAAGCATACATGGGGCCAACTATGAAACTCCATTCTGTTACTGGGAGTGAGGTAACAAAGGTACCCTGGACTAGTGGAGGGGGCAATGGCTCTGCATGCTCCTCTGAATTCAACACATACATTTATTCAAGTGTGTATTTACCTGGGACGAAACATCTTAGGGAGGAACTCTGTTAGTTGGTGCTGCACACAAGTGGCTCATCTCTGAGTCGGGGACTGCTTAATGTTAGATTCTTCACATGATTATAGCCTCCACGCGGTCCCAGGCATTGGTAAGCATGCCTTCGGGCAAGGTGTTACCTCTCGTGTAGGGAAGCAGCCAGACCCTGCCCACATGTGTAATCAAAAAATTAAGGCCAACTGCTTTCGGCTGTCCAGGAGAATTATGCACAAGTTGACAAAAAGCCACTTAGTCTAATATGGGGAATACAATGCTACAGTATCTGTTTGGAAGCAAATTGACTCTTCTACCTGATCATCAACCCCTGATTTGTATTTCTAATTACCAACTGACTAGCTTAAATCAGTTAAATACAGTACATTCTAGACACATGAAAACATAAGGTGTTCAAAGTCTTTTCATTTGTCCAAATTATATTAAAAGTGGATGTACTATGTAGGGAGTAAGTATAGCATAGGAGCTACATGTTTGTGACTTCGGAGTGGTAAAAATGAAATCTCTAGTTAGGACCTTTATATGTTGGCCAGGAACAGACGAACAGATAGAATAAATTACATAAGAATGAACAGATGTTCCACAATGCCACGGCAAAACAATGAATGCACAGTTTGCTGGACCCTTTCTTGGCAAATGCTTCTAGCAGTAGTGGTGGATATCCATGCAATGTGGTGTTCCAAAAAACACATTTAACAGCCATACAGATGGATGAAATAATGAAGAGTATCTTGTAAAATATGAGTTTCAGGTTAAGCATTCATCGAATTTCAGTTTTTTCTCTGAACAGTTATCAATTTTTAAATCTGAATGTAACCACCATGTAACATCAGCACAATATCATTCAGCCACAAATGACCTGATGCTAGCTTTAAGGAAAACTTAGCTGGCTGAAGAGGTGTCTGTACTGGACTATTTTTTACTTTGTGTTTGATTAGTCTGGTTTAGCAAGGAAGTACAACAAAGGACAAAACTGTTAGTCTGGAAACTGTATGATATGAAAAGGCCATATTCACTATCTAACCCTCTTTATTTGGTGTATGAGGCAGATGTAGAGTATTAGGACTTTACTTTATATATGCAATTGATTTATATAATTATTTTTTTACATATGAGCAGTAATGTCATCTCAAGGCCACTTAGACCAGACTTCATCAGACTTTTTTGGGTGGCCCCTGTGACTACACTGTAGGTATCCTTGTTCATAGGTAGGGCTGTACTACCTAATTGTTGCCAGAACTTGATCATTGGAAGGGAAGGTTTTTTCCAAGTTAGGGCATAAAACAATAGGAGCTACAGTACAGTCTGTTCTGCCACTGTGGGAGCTGAATATTCAACCAAGCCCAGAAAACATATCCATAGAGAGGGTGAGAACATAATACCAGAGCTATTGTTAATGAGATGGACCAATGATGCCAAGTACTGAGTAACATCCGGACATGACCAAAAGATGTGAAGTCTCCCATTGGGTGGTTGCAACACCAGCAATTCAGAGGAGATAACGGATTCATCTTAGGGACAGTATATGGGGTAAAGTACGCTCTGTGCACTACCTTGAATTTAATGAGCCTGTCTCTGAGGGGGGACAAAGTGTTTAAAGGGAAGATCCCAGATGTCCGACCGATCTCCATCCAAATTGATTCATGGATGTTTAGATGCAGAATTTGATTTAGTGTGCTAATCAATTGTTAATCTATTGCTTGGGGCCTGTCTGTGTCATCAGCTACTCATCATTACTCAGGTGTCTATAGTTATTCATTTGGGGTTTAGGGTGCTGGAAAACTCTTATTGGTCATTCATAGTAATATAGGCCAATTGACATGTTGCTACATGCTATTTAGTATAATAATAGTTCTTTATAGTCTGGCTTTTCCTTATATCACTGTGGGCTTTTCCAGGTCATGTCTGGTCCAAAGACTTATGACTAGTTGTATTAACAAGTCAGAAGACTGGATAAGCATCAGCTCATGCTGACATCAAATGTTATTGCCCTGCTGGTAGTCTTTAACAGGCTCCTTGCACAGTCAGCTCACTTAGGTACTTTACAGAAATCTCCAGTAGGGATATTTACTGATATTAGGATTAACCATTCTCACATATTGAGTCCTCCTGAAATTAACAAAAACATGGTCTAAACCCTTTTTTTTTTTTTTTTTATTACAGTTGTAGACAGATAAGCGAACAACCTGGAAAAGTGCCATGGGACTGCCTGGTAAAGAATCCAACAAAATAATCATATTAGGTGTGAGGAGAGATTTATGGTTAAAAGGATCTTTACAGATTAGCACACCTCAAGTACATTGACAGCCCAACTTTACCATTATTTGCTGCAATTCACTATTTAGGGAAACTCACAATGTGATCTATGTCAAGTGTGATATATTGTATATGCCTATTGCTTTAGTTCAGTATGTTTCTGCTTAGTAGTAGGAATGTGTATAATGCTGTATATATGCTATAGTTATTTGTTGATAATATTGCTTGTAACGAGACCCTTGCTCGCTCGCTTCCGCTCTCCCGACACTCCTCTGTTTCTAGTGAGTCAGCTTGCAGATCGCAACTTCTGATGGTTCTGTCAACCAAGGATCCGGGATCCGAACTACAGCTATGTGCTGTTCGGAATCCATTAGAACAAACACCAATCAGGCTGTATGTAAGTTCAAACAGGAAGACAATTTATTGGAAGAGCATAGCACACTTTTATACAGAATTTGGAACATCCTGCCCCCAACAACCGCCCTCTTATTGGTCAATTGCAAAGTACCTGCAGTTCCCCTTCAGGTCCTCCTTAGCCATGCAAATGAGGACTTGAAAATGAGTCAGCAGGGATTGGTCCAGCTTGGATAGCTTGACCAGAAGGACTATTATGTGTAATGAGACAGAAGCCCCAGGGGGCAATCAATGTACACAATAGCCAGACACAGAACAATGGTTCCCTAACGAGCCCCCAATACACATTACTCTGTGTGTCAATACATCCCTTAGCAGACAGCAGGTGAGTTCATTAGCACACCCGACAATAGGTGAATGGAAAGCCACCTCAGACAAAAGCAACATCGTTAGACAGTCCGTCTCCTCATTGAACTTCCTGGAATGACCATATTAGGAGTTGTACTTCCTGGTCAGGGACCTAATGGAAAATGGGAACAAATTTGCCCCAAATCTCAATATTTCTACATGGAGACCTTGCTGACAAATATGAAGCAATTCAAACCATCACCCATCTGTCCTTAATTTCCAGTGACGGTGAACACCGTCACATTGCTTGTTAAACTTTATATGTTGAATTGAATGTAGCTTGGCTGTTCTAGGTCACTGTGTAAGCACAGGCCTGGTGCACACATTCTACCCTTAACAGGACCATGTACTTAACAGAACCATGGGAGGGAAGGCTACCAACAGTAGAAGCATTGAAGGACTGTGTGAGCGGGCAAGGCCAGCAGTTGCAATTTAATTTCAAAACCCATAGCCAACTTTTACAGGAAATAAATGCAAAGCACAGAGTGAAAGTTACTTAACCATCAGTATACTGTAAATAACTGGAGTATGGAACCCTACTACACCTGTAAAGGCCAATAAATGGTGCTCCCTGTCACCTATGGAACGAATGAGATGAAATGTGAAGTAGCACGATGCTGACTTTACACTGCACTAGTACTAGTGGTCTGTACTACAGCAGCTGGTGAAGGGATACAGCATAGTGATTGTGTAAGAAACTGCTGACCAAATTTAAAATAGTGGAATGAGCAAGCTGGTACAAAATGTGCCAGCTGTAAGAACAAATCAGTGAGTTCTCTAGTTGGATCCCTTTTAGCTGTGAAAAATTGAGAGATACTGTAAATAGCTGGCTGTCCATCCTGATCCCTGAACGTTTGAATCTTTAATACTGAAGTAATCCTGATCTGGCCCAAACTAATAGTAGTTCTGATTCTGAATTGCAGGCACCATATAGCCTCTGAGAATCTTGGATCCCAGGTTTGGCTTAGGAATAAAATTATAACTAAATTCTTACCCCCATCACTTAACCTATGCCTTAGCTTTCAATCTCTAACACTTAAAGCCTAACTCTGGGCTACATTTTTTAAGGGTACTCACATCTCTTTCCACCACTGGATGTTCTCAGTGTTTAAATGATGCTTTGTGTTATCAACCTGGTAGACTGAGGATACCCTGTGAGTACAAGGTGTCATGAATCTTAGGGGGTGTCACAATGGCACCCTTACTTGCAGTATTAAGATGCAGAAAGCAGTGATGACACTTTCTAAATCATAGAGAATCAATCACCCCCAACATATTCAATGGGTACATTAAAAACCCAAAAAGCAAAAAATACACACTGGGGACCCTCCGGGGGGGGGGGGGGGGGGTGGATAGGCCCAGAGTTAAGCTTTAAAGTGTATGTAAACATTAAAGCTACACTTCACTATACGTGGCTTTGTGTAGCACTGCGTTAAGATGATTTTGGTCATTTTGTTTATTGATTAATGATGATGAATTTTAGGAAGAGCTTACTTATACTTTAGCCCTACATTGAAAGTAAGCCCTTTGCACTTCCTCCTAACATTTCCCCTAACATTTAACACTAAGGCTGCTGATCTTTGACTCCAACACTAGCCTGATAGAATCCCTAAAATAGCTTGAGTTCTAAACGAACCCCCTTGTTCACACCCTATCCTTGGCTGAGGGAAACTTCACATAATCCTCACAATGCTACTGACACCAAGCTATGAAAGCCAATAATATTTAGAAACATTTTTCAAACTGGGATCAAGTCACGCTGTGCGGCGCGGCTTCAAAGTCGGGCGACTTTGAAGCCGCGCTAGGGTGAACCGAGACTTACTGTTAAAACACACAAGTCCATATCAATCAACATTGGTACATTCAGCTTCTATTATGAGCTTAGGAATTCACACTTGCGTAGGTGTTTACTCGGCTGGTCCGACTTAGACTGCTCCCACTGAGCAGTGTGGAAGTCTGCACTGGAGAGAGTTTTTAAATGTTTTATGTTTAGCCCCTATACATGGGCTTTAAATAAAGGCTAATATACATTTTAACGGTGTCTCCATTTTTGTTTTCCATCTCCCATATTCATTTTGGAGTTCTCATCCACTGCGAGGAAGGGAGTTCGACGGACCGGTTTGAGATCACATTCTGGAGATTACATCTTGGTCAAGGAGACCATCAAAGCTTCCTTTGATCCTATTGCCTTATGGTAAGGAGGATCAATACCATCTGATGAGTGGGGATTTTTACACTCACTTTCCACACAGGGTGTCACCTTTTCTTTGTTAAAAGCTTTCACTTTTTGTGGGATGCACTGATTTATCACGGCAGGAGGAGTGAGCCTTTGGAGGACACAGAGGACTTTTTTGGGACTGTTTTCATTGAATATGAGTGTGCACTGGGGTTAGGCACAAACTCTTTATATGTGGTTTTTGTTTCACCAGCATATGCATAGGTATTCGCATATGTATATTGATGGTACTATTTGTTTCAATTCTTGCACATTTTTTAGAGAAAGCGATGTTGCATAGAGTATAGCACTCTTGTGGATTTTATAACTTTATACACAATTATTATGCATTTCTTTTGATTGTGCTTTAGTATGCATTCTGCATGACTGTCTGACAGTTAACTATACGTCACTGGGCAGATATACATACAATTTCAATGAACAAGTATTATGTATAAAGAATGTATAGCTTGTAAAAAGCAAGAACGTCTTTAGACTAAAAAGTCGCACTAAGTGTTAACTGGTTGTTATCGTTACATAAATTCTACAGGAAGGGCAAGCAGCAGAATAAAAATAAAGAGCCATTGAGAGCTGAAGCACAGGGGTCAGTGTCCTGGCCACACACCTTGCCAAGTGAAGGTTTACTTTCTGGGAATTCTCCCTAGGGTGTTCTGGTGACTGGCTATACTGAGCAACAAGGAGACAGAAATATGACTGATTGGGGGTGGTTTTCACAAGGTATGATGACTGCGGAATAAGGGTAAGTTGTAAATAATGGATCCCAGAAATAGCTCCATTCAAATGTTCAAATTAAAGGTTTTATTTACGCACTCATTATTACCATTGCATTTAGGAACTTTGCTCTAAAACGCAGCACATATTTACCAATCCAATAAAACGCCTTGTCTCCTCGCTAAAGAATCAAATATAAAACAAAGCAGTCATTATGTTTCTGAACAGGTCACATGCTCAGCAGCAGAAATCTTCCTTCCAACACTATAACCTTTTGTTGCTTCCTTCCAGTTTCTCTTTCTTACATTGCCCACTTATCACAAGGGAAGCTCACAGAGATTTGAGCAATACGTAACAAGCAGTAAGCACTGCAGAAAAAACATTCATGCAGTTTTATCCTTGTGGATGTTACAAGATTTAAGGGTTTTTATAGAACAATCTTTGTAACTGGTTATAATTATTCCATTCCTATTTGTTGACAGGTGGTAGAAGACACATAAAGGGATAATTAAATACCAACAGACAAAACTGTAAAGTTACGAATGTACATTCCTGCATAGTTATGAACAGTGGTCATCTAGAGCAGTGGTCCTCAACTCCGGTCCTCAGGGCCCACTAACAGGCCAGATTTTAGGTATTACCTTGGGGAGATGCAGACTAGAGTACTGCAATCACTGAGCAGCAAATGGTATCACCTGGGATGTATTTCAGTTATCTTGCAAACCTTACCTGTTAGTGGGCCATGAGGAACAGGGTTGAGGACCACTGATCTAGAGCCCAGAGCGAACATGCCAAATTGTGACCCCCCCCACCCAAGATGCATGGGCATTATGTGTCAGCATAAATCCCCCCCCTCGAAAACAATTAGGCAATATTCTGCATGCTCAACCCCAAGTATAAATTCCACCTCCTCCCAGCACAAATATTTGCCCCCCAATTGCCCCCCCAGGTCAAATCCTCCCTCTCCATATTTGCCCCAGCACAAACCCCTCCCCAAAAACAAAATCCCCCTTCGAGCATAACTTCTCACGCCAAATCCCCCCCCCCTTCCAACACTAATTCCCCTACCCCAGTCCCCCATCCTAGCACAAAATCCCCCCCCCCCCCACAAATTTACTCTCCTAGCACAAATACCCCCGTTTCATCCTTGCTAGCACACACCCCCCCCCCCAAAAAAATATCCTCTTATTCTCACTCCAATTGTTGTAATAGTGACTTATCCTTTTCTGAGACCTATTCCTGGTCTGTATAAGCAGGTACAATCACCGTGGACAATCGTTATCAGATAGCTAAACTCACCAGACTCCATTTCTTTCCATCCACGTAGGTTTTATTGAAAGCAGTATGTATAGCAGACAACAAAAGATGGTATCTGCAGGTCAAAACATGGTAATGTGCGAGCAGTTGGATAAAGGCCTAGACAGATGTGGCCATCTCTATTCCCACAAGCATAAAGAAGCAGGAACAGGAAATGCATTATAAATGGGAGGGGACAGGAGGGAACACAGAAGGGAAAGACAGAAAGCAAGTACAACAACTGAAACAACCACAAGATGGCAGTATAATGATCAAATATATAGACATGACCACAAATATGCATTATATTGTATCTTACATATTGGTGTAACAGCACACCTCAGCAATTATACTTTTATAGCACAAATTCTCCTCCTAGCTTAAATCTTCCTCTCCTATCCCCCTTCCCAACACAAATACCCCCAAATCATCACTCCTAGCACACCTCCCCAAATTTGCTTCCTAGAACAATTCTTACCCTCTAACAACCCCCCCCCCCCCAAATTTCCCTTCTCAACACAGATCCCTTCCCCCAAAACTCCATGTGGTGGCCCAGCCCCTCAGCTCACATGATACCACAGTGCCCAGGGCAGTCACCCCTCCTGCCTACCCCTTGTCCCGGCCCTGGTTGTGAAGCACAAATGTAAAGAAGGAAACGTGCTTAAAATTTAAATCTGAGTTACATGTACAGTTAAAATATATGCGCGTGTCTGTTTTACTTAGGCTATATAGTTATGCAGGCTGAAAAAGCAATGAAAAATCAGTTGCAAAAACATTTTTTTCAGAAACCTTAAAGGTAACCCCTTGCCACCATCTAATAGGGTCTTAATGCGGTGTAGAGATGGGCGTCCTGATCACATGGCTGCTATGACTGGTTGTCACAGTATTTACATAATTGAGAGCTCCCAATCCTAAACAATGGCCGGGGACCCAGCGAGTGTGCTCTCACCACGGAAGTGCTGTTCCCCATTGACATTTATATATGTCGGCTTTGTGTTAAAGTGGATGTAAACCCCGTTCATGAAATTTGACCTGGGCACATATATCTGTAGTGTTTACCTATCTTTCTCCAAAGCCCTAAGGGCCAGTTCACACTAAATGTAGTGCAAATTCACAGCGAATTTGCTGCAAATTCGCACTGCATCAGCTTCGCAAACTGATAGCGAAGTGTATGTTAACGACACCCCGCAATAAGTTTGCAAAATGCAGCGTGATTTGCAGAATCGGATCGCAGAGTCCTGGACGGGTTTGGTCCGAATGCGATGCAAATTCAGCCAGACATAGCATGTGATCTGCACAGCAATGCGCTGCAAATCACATGAGATGTCTCCCATCGCACTAGCGTGAACCGGCCCTTAAGCAGGGTACACACTAGTAGAAAATCTGCCGAAAATTCCCGCCTGATGTGAAATCGTCCGATTTTCGCCTAGTGTGTACACAACTTTCAGCAGCCGATGCTGACATTTTCAACGAAAAAAACGGAGGGACAAACATCAAAATTTTTTTCGTCCGTCCCCAGACGACCGATTTTCGTTTAATGTGTATGCAGTACGTCCGTGAAAAATCGGATACGAAAGACCTGATCTGAAGTTGCTGACAACCCGGAAGTCTAGGAACAAATGTGCCAAAAAAAAAGAAAAATCGGACGAGAAATTTTGTGAACATTTATGCACTGTCGACTAAAAACGGTAATGAACGCTGAGAAGACAGAGAAAAATCGGAGGATATTTCGTCCGATTTTCGTCAAGTGTGTACGGCCCTTTAGTCTCGTGTCTTTCTGCTGCTCCATTCTTCTGTTATCAGCATGATAACTTCAGACAAGTTCTCCGACACAGGAGATGAAAGCAGCTGGAAATTTATGTCGGGGTGGTTTCATAGAGATAGATTAGCAGAGAGCTGGTCTAAACTGTGCATGTTTCTTCCTTCCTCTGCCTATGTGGAGGGGTGGGGGAGGGGTGTCCCTTTCCTCTAATCAGCTGTCACACAGTGTATGCCAAGACTCCACACCAAGTGCTGGAACAGGAAGAAAACATTCTAACACGATGCTCACTTTCTAAACAGTGTAGAAAGCTGAAGACAGCAGATATACATGTAAAACTTATGTAGGGAGATTAGTTTCATCTCTGTGCATCAACTGAGGTTGTTCACTTCACTGGGTATATGTGAGGGTTTACATCCACTTTAAGGCCTATATACAGTATGTGTACATCCCTTGGGAATAGGTTAACATGTGATTTGACAAAGCAAAAATTTGACCTAAAGCAGTGGTCTCCAAACTGCGGCCCTGGGGTCGGATGAATCACTTTACTTGCCTTTACCCACCCCTTGGGGCTCTGTTCCTCCAACTGATATAAGACACTGTTCTGCCAACTGATACCAATAATGGGGCACAATTTTTCCCACTGATACCAATAATGAGGCACTATTTCTTCAAATGACATCAATACCGGGGCACTCTCCCGAATAGCAAATGTGGCAATGTTTACTCCCACTGATGCCAGGAAAATTTCCAGTCCCGCTGGCCACAGTCCGACCCCCCCTAAAGTCTGAAGGACAATAAACTGGCCCATTGTTTAGAAAGTTTGGCAACCCCTGACCTAAATTATGGGCGTTCATTCTGTGGCCCTCCAGTTGTTGCAGAACTACAAGTCCCATCATGCCTCTGCCTTTGGGAGTCACGCTTGTAACTGCCAGCCCTGCAATGCCTCATGGGCACAACACAACAGCTAGAGGGTCACAGGTTGAGAACACCCATGATCTTAAGTGTATGTTCACTTTGTTCTTTTTCAGCAGTTGAGGTCTTAGGCAGACGCATACTAAGCCAGCCTTTACCAAGATTTTTATCCCAGGCGTTGAACCCCTTTCATTATTTTCAGGTTTTAGGGAACCTTTGCTAAAACCAATTTATTGGGGGTCAGTGGAAAAAATGTTTTTACATTGGTGGAAAGTGGGAAGAATGACTGTCTTTCAGTGTTAGTCAGAATGTCTCTCTTACAGACAGAAAAAAAAGATCATTGGTGTAATGATGTGGACTCTGCCATTTGACAATGGCCCCAGAATTATGCAGGTCAATCATCTACAGCTCATGGAATCTCTAGCCACCTCTCAAAGAACTCTAGTTGAGAACGGCTTTACTTAAATTGGTTGTAAATCCATGAAAAATTAACAAAGCACATCCTTCTATACTGTCACTTCTGACTTTTCCCAAAACCAAGAGATAAAAAGGTGACGAGGGAGGAGCGCTTCAACACACAGCCTGTAACTGATATCTTCAGCTCTGCATGTCTTCCATGTACTGTGATGTGGGGGTTGTGTCCCTTCTCTCTAAACAGGGCTCGGAGCTGATCTCACTGAGATCGGCACTGTAAGATTTCAGATCCCCATCCACTGCTTTTCATAGCTGAGACATCCTATGTAAATTCTGGACTCTGAATGACTGTATAGGACAGAGGGCTGTAGATAAACAGCTACAACGTGTGCAGTATTTGTTTAATTTCTTTTTATCATCTGATGCTGGTCACTTCACAGGGTAAAGTGGTTTCAACCACTGTAAGATGGCCATAGATGGATCAAAATTTGGAAGTTTCAGCAGGGAACGATCGACTTCTGTTGAACGGACATGTTGGAAAAAAGCCATTTGATCAGCAGCTGCAGCTCTGATCTGTGTATTCTACAGAGGAGGAGTCCCCTGCTATTAGAATACAATATGGCAGTGGGGAGGATTTCCCCATCCTCCTCGAATGTGTGGATGGGGGAATTGGTTCTATTTTTTTCCATTCAGCCCACTGCCTGAGTGAAAAAAAAACCACAACCATATATGGCCAGCTTAGGTAATAAGTCTTGCTTTTCATACTAAAAATTGCCAATAATTGCCTTTTATCACTGAATCATTCAGTGGTCACCTGACTTCTGTCTCACTGTATCTGGTTTACTGAGCCTATGATTTTGCTGGTAGCATCAGGACCTAAAGTCCCAGTCTCCTTTGTGTAATTTCTCTACTGTTGAAGCCTGAGAATGGGACCTTTGGACTTTGCAAGCATGCAGGGTATAACACAGTGGCCTGAAGTTCCAAAGCTGGAGCACCCATGGCAAGGTGACAACATCACCACTGCATTAAAGGAGATGTACAGCCAAAGTTCGTTTGGCTGTACATCTCCTATGGATCACAGGAGTGCAGTTTGTTGTGCACTCCTGTGACCCATTTTCAGCAGAGAGTGGGCTGAAGTCCGCTCTCTGCTGACATCACAGAAGTTAGTCAAGGGCACTGCATCATTACGACAATGCCCGTTTACCAAATTATATGTATTCAGCAGTCATCCAATGGGAGCATGGATCTGCACATCTCTCTAAGAACTTAATGAATTCACTGATCAGCAGATATTACTGAGCCCCAGGACCAGGAATAACCACCTTAACCAGAAATTACTGCGCCTCATGTGCAGTATGTGAAAAATGCAATCCGGTGAGGACAGAAGAGACACCGCAGAAACATTTGGCGAAACCCCTGTATCCATTCCAGAGGATACAAATTGATCATATACAGATGCCAAAGAACCCTAGTGATGGTAGACATGTCCTCCGGTTGGCCAAAAGCCTACAACGTTACAAACATGACAGCCTAGGCCACAGCCAAGAAATTATTCAGTGAGAGATTATGTAGACTTGGGGTCCCAGAGGTGGTAGAGAGCGATCAGGGCCCAGCTTTCACAGCAACCCTTACAAAAGAGATTTGGGCAGCACTGGGAGTTCAGTTTGCTCTACACACCCCATACCACCCTCGAAGTAGTGGGAAGGTAGAAAGGATGAATGAGACTCTAAAGAACGGGATGTTAAAAATGTCCCAGGAAACAGGGATGAGTTGACCAGACAGTTTGTCCATTGCCCTGTTCAGTGTCAGACACATCCCCCTGGGGGAAACATGCCCTGTCTCCTTTTGTTTGGTTCAGCCCCAAGACTCAGCTGTTACTTCCCACAGCAGTTGCAGTTACAATCTGATGTGTTAATTAGTTATGGTACACGTTTGTCTTAAGCAATAACTAATATCCGTTTGAGTATTTTCCTCCATTCCAGACCCAGAAACAGACCCGGGAACCCACAGAAGACAAGATTCTGCCGGCAGCACAATGATTGTGCTATATATCCTTTTCTTTAAAAGTCTGATAAAAAAGCTCAGCAGGTGATTATCACCAAACCAGGTACGCAACAGGTTGCCACCACTAGGACAAATGGTATCATTACATTTTTGTACAATTCATCCAGCACACAAGCAGTTGCATTTACTTTTTGATTTTTGTAGTATAATACTCCTGATAAATACACTCTAGCACCCAACCGCAGGAGGAAGCAAACAGCTCCCTGCGGAAGCTTTGACCCTCATGTGTACATGAATAGGGGTCCCAAGGGGGGTCCCCGATGAATTCGAAGCCAGGGATCAGGTGGTTTTGAGTCTCTTAAGTTGAAGAAGAACTCCGGTATTACAGACCCTTGATCTCAGTATTGTAGCTGGATGAGTGGGTGGCAGAAGGTGTTCGCCCAGGTAGGTGTAACAGTACTAATCGAAGAAGAGGACCGCCTTATGATGGAAGAGGACAAACCCTTCATTCCTCTATAGTCACCCCTACTCATTATTTCCCAGTTCAATAGGGTTATAGGGATAGATAGCACCTGACTGCCCTCTCCAAGCTGTATCGAGGGGGGTAGTGAGCTAGTTACTGCTCTTCTCTATATACGGCCTCCAAAAAAGTTCCGGTGGAGTATGGGCCAGGTGAATAGGCGCTCTAGTAGTAATAGGGACAGATTGAAATAGACATTCCAAGGGGGGAAACTGTAATGGATGTAATACTGGTTATATTAGTGAAATGCCTATTTCACTTTATGGTGAATACCTTATGTATATATGTTACTGCTGAGATTTACTACCTTACTCAAAATGCAATTAGATCACCCCTCGTTTCGGAGAAGCAAGATGGCGATTGAACATGGAGACAACACCCAAAATAAGACCTCTTGATATCCTGGAAGAAAAACTTGGAATGGAAGTGAGCAAGGAGGGGGCAGAGCAGAGAGCTGCTGACTGACAGTCAGCAGCTCTCTGCTCACTGAGCTGTCAGAACTGAGCGATCAGCGGTGTTTGATCTCTCGGTTCTCAGTGTAGAGGCGCCGGGGGACAGATGCAGCATCAGACCGATGCTGCATCCACCTAGGTAAGTATAATTGGGGGGAAAAACTGAATCCCATACATCTCTTTTAAAGTATACCTGTGCTTAGTGTTGTCACCCTATCACAGGAAGGCACCATAGAGAGCAGAAACTGGCAGAATCAAAGAGTATTAAATAAACATTTACTAACGTCTTTATAAAAAAAAATAGTACAACTATGTTTGCAAGCGAATAGAGGAAGCTAATTAAACAGTTTTTTATTTAGGAGAATGCCTGATAAGGAAGCGTGCATGCTCAAAATGAATACCGCCTCCCCCCTGCATCCCAGGAGCAAGTCGCACCCTGGTCGGCAGCATCCTCAGCCCCCACGAGCACCATTGGTAGTGCGGGAATCCACCAGCACAGGCGACAGTCTGCCATTGTTACAGAGACAGAGAGACACCCAGCCGGACTATCCGGGAACTGCTAGAGGGAGTTATTTGTTTTTACAAGTGGGATCTCATCTATCCCTGTGAGTGCATAACTTTTAACCTTTTTGAGTGTTTTCAGCTATTACACTAGAAGCGCTATTCTATCTCTTTCTCTCGGTTTTACCTTACAGTAATCCTCTGGCTCATGGTTTTTACTGAAAGCCATAAAATGTTTTGGTGCAGGAACTCTTTCATTCAGATTTTTTTGGTTGAGATGCAACATTGTGACTCCAAATATGAATTGCAACCATTGCAGCCATAAGCAGGGCTTTACTGAAGCTAGAAAAATAGTATTGACTACCTAGTTCTGTGTATTATAATACAAGTCAGACATCACTGAAACCATTTGATTGTTTTGAGATATTAATATTATTTGTTTAAAGTGGTTGTAACGCTGAGAAACCCCCCAAAAACATGCTTCTGTCCCTTTAGGGCATGAGATGTAGCGCAGTGCTTTTGCCAGGTCAATTGTCCCTTTCTATGTTGTACAAAACCTGGTTGATCCTGCCTGTTCCTGTGTCCCCCGGTTTAAACTGACCATGCTTATCATAAAAGCGTGGTCAGATTACGTGCCTCCATCATCCAGCTCTCTCCTCAGCGTCTCTGCATCTCCCCCTTCCCTCTCCTCCCCTCCCCTCCCCTCTCCTCCTGCCTTAATTGAGTAATACTATTTCCTGGCAGCTGCTCCTCTCCCCCCTCTATGATGCCATTTGGGAGAAATTGAAATCAGGTCTCACAAATTCAGAGTGAGAAAGGAATAACAGCCCCTCCCACTGGAGTCCCTCTGTTCAGGAGCGAGAGCAGACTGAACCATGGAGCACACAGAAGAGCTCCTATATAAAGTAAGAAGATTTTGCAAAAAAAAAAAACATTTCCAATACTATTGCCACATAAGATAATGAATAATGGGAGTGTGCTTATGAGACTTTGCAACCACTTTAAACATAGACATCGTAAATTATTAATATTTTTGTATATGATCATTAGTGTACCTAACAATTCACACAGATATCTGGGGCTCATGTAAACATACTTAAAGCTTAATACCAAAGCCCTAGAATGTTAATCAGGCACAGTGTTTAAAATATACTATTATCAATTTAATATTAAAATATACAGTATAAGGTTTACCATATTTGCCAATGTATTTGAATCCATATAAATAAAATGTACATTAAAAAAAAAGGTCATAGCACACAAAATCAGCTCTGCTCTAATTTTCTTTCAATATTACTTCAAGGCTCTTGTAAAGCTGGTAAACAGTTCTCCCTACTGTTTGTTTAAGTGGATTAGGTTAGATAAAGCACTGTAAAGCTATATATATATATATATATATATATATATATATATATATACATTTATTTTATTTGTTGCTATATTTTTTCAATGCATTTTTTTATTTGAAAAATTCCTGGAGCATCATGGCAGCATACAATGGGTTGGGGCTCTGCCCCACAATCTGATAGGACTGGCTACCTATAAATCAAAGACAGACCCAGCTTGCAGCATTTTCTTTTTTGTCCTCACCTGATCACAGGGCCGGACTGGCCTACCGGGATACCGGGAAATTTCCCGGTGGGCCGCTTTAAAATTATGGCCGATTTAAGACGCGGCCGCTATTGTGGCCGCTTTAAGACGCGGCCGCTATTGTGGCCGCTTTAAGACGCGGCCGCTATTGTGGCCGCTTTAAGACGCGGCCGCTATTGGGACCGCGCCGCGGCTGCTGCATCCCTGGTGAAGTGAAGTCTGTACTACGTCAGCCGCTATGAGCGGCATGACGTCAGATCTGGCGGGAGCGGCTGCGCGGCGCCGGCTGGCGATGGATCATGTGACTGTCAGCAAGACTGACGGTCATGGTGACGGCGCCGAGGGACCCATTACACGGACGCCAGCCCAGCAGCCCAGCAGCCCAGCACCCTGTCTGACCAAGTTAGTAATAAAAAATCAGCAGACTGCAGTGCAATTATTTATCCCATCCTCCGACCTCCACCAGACCACCACAGATCTTCTCCCTAATAGGATGGAGGGGAAGCAGTGGCGGTGGGGAGGATGGCACCCCCCATCACCACTGCCACCAATCTCCCCTCACCACCACCACTGCCAACGATTCCCACCCCCCTCACCACCACTGCCAACGATTCCCACCCCCCTCACCACCACTGCCAACGATTCCCACCCCCCTCACCACCACTGCCACCGATTCCCACCCCCCTCACCACCACTGCCACCGATTCCCACCCCCTCACCACCACCACCACTGCCACCGATTCCCACCCCCCTCACCACCACTGCCACCGATTCCCACCCCCCTCACCACCACTGCCAACGATTCCCACCCCCCTCACCACCACTGCCACCGATTCCCACCCCCCTCACCACCACCACCACTGCCACCGATTCCCACCCCCTCACCACCACCACCACTGCCACCGATTCCCACCCCCTCACCACCACTGCCACCGATTCCCACCCCCCTCACCACCACTGCCACCGATTCCCACCCCCCTCACCACCACCACCACTGCCACCGATTCCCACCCCCTCACCACCACCACCACCACTGCCACCGATTCCCACCCCCTCACCACCACTGCCACCGATTCCCACCCCCCTCACCACCACCACCACTGCCACCGATTCCCACCCCCCTCACCACCACCACCACTGCCACCGATTCCCACCCCCTCACCACCACCACCACTGCCACCGATTCCCACCCCCCTCCACACCACTGCCACCGATTCCCACCCCCCTCACCACCGATTCCCACCCCCCTCACCACCACTGCCACCTATTCCCACCCCCCTCACCACCACTGCCACCGATTCCCACCCCCCTCACCACCACTGCCACCGATTCCCACCCCCTCACCACCGATTCCCACCACCCTCACCACCACTGCCACCTATTCCCACCCCCCTCACCACCACTGCCACCGATTCCCACCCCCCTCACCACCACTGCCACCGATTCCCACCCCCCTCACCACCGCCACCACTGCCACCGATTCCCACCCCCCTCACCACCACTGCCAACGATTCCCACCCCCCTCACCACCAATGCCACCGATTCCCACCCCCCTCACCACCACCACCACTGCCACCGATTCCCACCCCCTCACCACCACCACCACTGCCACCGATTCCCACCCCCCTCACCACCACCACCACTGCCACCGATTCCCACCCCCCTCACCACCACTGCCACCAATTCCCACCCCCTCACCACCACCACCACTGCCACCGATTCCCACCCCACTCACCACCACTGCCACCGATTCCCACCCCCCTCACCACCGATTCCCACCCCCTCACCACCACTGCCACCGATTCCCACCCCCCTCACCACCACTGCCACCGATTCCCACCCCCCTCACCACCACTGCCACCGATTCCCACCCCCCTCACCACCACTGCCACCGATTCCCACCCCCCTCACCACCGCCACCACTGCCACCGATTCCCACCCCCCTCACCACCACTGCCACCGATTCCCACCCCCCTCACCACCGCCACCACTGCCACCGATTCCCACCCCCCTCACCACCACTGCCACCGATTCTCACCACCACTGCCACCGATTCCCACCCCCCTCACCACCACTGCCACCGATTCCCACCCCCCTCACCACCACTGCCACTGCCACCGATTCCCACCCCCCTCATCACCACTGCCACCGATTCCCACCCCCCTCACCACCACCACCACTGCCACCGATTCCCACCCCCCTCACCACCACTGCCACCAATTCCCACCCCCTCACCACCACCACCAGTGCCACCGATTCCCACCCCCCTCACCACCACTGCCACCGATTCCTACCCCCCTCACCACCGATTCCCACCCCCTCACCACCACCACCACTGCCACCGATTCCCACCCCCCTCACCACCACTGCCACCGATTCCCACCCCCCTCACCACCACTGCCACCTATTCCCACCCCCCTCACCACCACTGCCACCGATTCCCACCCCCCTCACCACCGCCACCACTGCCACCGATTCCCACCCCCCTCACCACCACTGCCACCGATTCCCACCCCCCTCACCACCACTGCCACCGATTCCCACCCCCCTCACCACCACTGCCACCGATTCCCACCCCCCTCACCACCACTGCCACCGATTCCCACCCCCCTCACCACCACTGCCACCGATTCCCACCCCCCCCTCACCACCACTGCCACCGATTCCCACCCCCCTCACCACCGCCACCACTGCCACCGATTCCCACCCCCCTCACCACCACTGCCACCTATTCCCACCCCCCTCACCACCACTGCCACCGATTCCCACCCGCCTTACCACCACTGCCACCGATTCCCACCCGCCTCACCACCACCACCACTGCCACCGATTCCCACCCCCCTCACCACCACCACTTCCACCGATTCCCACCCCCCTCACCACCACCACCACTGCCACCGATTCCCACCCCCTCACCACCGCCACCGATTCCCACCCCCCTCACCACCACTGCCACCGATCCCACCCCCTCATCCCCACCACCGCTGCCACTGATCCCACCCCCCTCACCACCACCTCTGCTGCCACCGATCCCAACCCCCTCACCACCACCCCTGATGCCACTGATCCCACCCCCCTCACCACCACCACTGCCACCGATCCCACCACCCCTGCTGCCACTTATCCCACCCCCCTCACCATCACCACCGCTTCCACTGATTCCACCCCTCTCACCACCACCCCTGCTGCCACTCATCCAACCCCCCTCATCATGTCTGCAACCTCTGACATCTCCTGTACCATGTCCGCACAGCCTCTGACATCTCCTGTACCATGTCTGCAACCTCTGACATCTCCTGTACCATGTCCGCACAGCCTCTGACATCTCCTGTACCATGTCCGCACAGCCTCTGACACCTCCTGTACCATGTCCGCACAGCCTCTGACACCTCCTGTACCATGTCCGCACAGCCTCTGACACCTCCTGTACCATGTCCGCACAGCCTCTGACCTCTCCTGTACCATGTCCGCACATCCTCTGACATCTCCTGTACCATGTCCGCACAGCCTCTGACATCTCCTGTACCATGTCCGCACAGCCTCTGACATCTCCTGTACCATGTCCGCACAGCCTCTGACATCTCCTGTACCATGTCTGCACAGCCTCTGACATCTCCTGTACCATGTCTGCAACCTCTGACATCTCCTGTACCATGTCCGCACAGCCTGAGACATCTCCTGTACCATGTCCGCACAGCCCATGACATCTCGTGCACCATGTCTCCACAGCCCCTGACATCTCCTATACCATGTCTCCACAGCCCCTGACATCTCCTGTACCATGTCTCCACAGCCCCTGACATCTCCTGTACCATGTCTCCACAGCCTCTGACATCTCCAGTACCATGTCCACACAGCCTCTGACACCTCCTGTACCATGTCCGCACAGCCTCTGACACCTCCTGTACCATGTCCGCACAGCCTCTGACCTCTCTTGTACCATGTCCGCACATCCTCTGACCTCTCCTGTACCATGTCCGCACAGCCTCTGACATCTCCTGTACCATGTCCGCACAGCCTCTGACATCTCCTGTACCATCTCCGCACAGCCTCTGACATCTCCTGTACCATGTCTGCACAGCCTCTGACATCTCCTGTACCATGTCTGCAACCTCTGACATCTCCTGTACCATGTCCGCACAGCCTGTGACATCTCCTGTACCATGTCCGCACAGCCTATGACATCTCCTGCACCATGTCTCCACAGCCCCTGACATCTCCTATACCATGTCTCCACAGCCCCTGACATCTCCTGTACCATGTCTCCACAGCCCCTGACATCTCCTGTACCATGTCTCCACAGCCTCTGACATCTCCTGTACCATGTCCACACAGCCTATGACATCTCCTGTACCATGTCCGCACAGCCCCTGACATCTCCTATACCATGTCTCCACACCCCCTGACATGTCCTGTACCATGTCCGCACAGCCCCTGACATGTCCTGTACCATGTCCGCACAGCCCCTGACATGTCCTGTACCATGTCCGCACAGCCCCTGACATGTCCTGTACCATGTCCGCACAGCCCCTGACATGTCCTGTACCATGTCCACACAGCCCCTGGCATGTCCTGTACCATGTCCACACAGCCCCTGACATGTCCTGTACCATGTCCGCACAGCCCCTGACATGTCCTGTACCATGTCCACACAGCCCCTGACATGTCCTGTACCATGTCCACACAGCCCCTGACATGTCCTGTACCATGTCCGCACAGCCCCTGACATGTCCTGTACCATGTCCGCACAGCCCCTGACATGTCCTGTACCATGTCCGCACAGCCTATGACATCTCCTTTACCATGTCCGCACTTTTACCACTTTTAACTAGAATTTGCTCTTTTATATATAAAGCACTATATGCTTTCATATCTATCTTATCTATGTATAATACACTCTTCAAATTTGCTTTAAAATGCATGGTTTTCCATTTTATGAACAAGGAAATAATGGCGCTATGCTGTTGGGCCGGTATAATAATGCTATGGGGCTGGTATGACATTTTTTCCAGGGCTGAATTTTATTCCCAGTCCGGCCCTGCCTGATCAGGATTGGATTTGCAAGGTATCCCTTACTGCTAGTTGCCCCAGCCAGGTTCAGCCTCTCCTGGGTGGAAGTCCTTCCTGTCCAGCCTAAATGAGCTATATGGTTGGAGCCCCACTTTCATTGTCTGGGGGGCATGGTTAAGCCACTCCTAGGTGGAAGTTCTTCTTGTGCAGCCTCTAAATGAGCTGTATGGTTGGAGCCCCATTCCGGTGGTGCAGGCTTGTCAAAGAAAGCTTTAAACAAGATATGGTGGTAAGTGGCAGTGTTTTACCTTTGCTTTTCATATATTTTTCCCTTTTTTTCTCTGTTTGTCTGTGCTTTCCTGCACCTGTCTGTGTTGTGGGCATTTGGCATTTCCAAGCTGTCTGCAGCAGTGCATGACACTCTGAGCATGAATGGCAGGAAGTGATGCTGCTGCTGTGGCCAGTTTCCTGGCTTGCCCTTTTCCAAGATGGTGCTGATAGCCCCAAACTGTGATCTGAGCATGCTCAGGCACCGATATCATCACTAATGGCCAAGGGTGCAAATTTTAAATGGTTTTAATGCTTTTTTGGGCAACACATGGTGGTGTTTTCTACTCTTCACAAGACCATTCTAGTCCAGAAGACTTAAAAGCACATTCAATCAGGGCAGTGACAGCACAGTACTTACTGTCTCCTCCTAAGGCGGGTTGCCACCTTATCCATTTAAACTAGGACACACATTTATTACACAGGCTGATTAAGGTGGTATTTAAACTCACTTAGTGGCATAAGTGCATTATATTAACCTTAGAACCTGTGTAATTATTGTGTCCTTTTTTAAAGGGATGAGGTGGCAACCCTACTCCTGAGGCTATTAGCAAGTTAGCAATGTGGTCCTCCCAGAACACCTTCATTATGCTTTGTTAGGTGAACCTGGCTCAGCTTACGACAATAAAATTTGGAACATTTGTTGTGCAGGCGCATACTTACGCTACTGACCATTACAAATTTTCATCTTGCGCCCTCCCATATGGCGAGTTTGTTTCCATTGTATGCTGCCATGATGCGCCAGGAAAAGGGAAAATTCCATACTCACCTTTCTTTAATTTCCCTTTCCTAGGGCATCATCATCACAGCATACAGATTACCATCCAAATGGTGTTACAGAGAATGCAGCGAGCTGGGTCTGTGTTTGATTTAAAATTAACCAATCCTATCAGATTGTAGGGGCAGAGCCACAACCCATTGCCATGAAGATGCACCCAGGAAAGGAAAATTACAGAAAGGTGCGTATACAATTTTCCATTTTAGAGTGGTTAACAGCCATTGGTTAAGGCTTGTAAATACCTTATGTCAATGCATCAAAACACGTTACATGTGTTTGATGCATTTACATATACTTCCATGGGGCCTTCCAATTCACTAAAACACAGAAAAAACTCAGGCATATTTTTACCAATGAATTACAGCACAGAGATGGGAACTGAATTATGGTTTACCGGGACAAATGCGGTGTCGGAACATGTAAGTAAATTGCAAAGATTGGCCCTTATACAGCTATGTGGTTGGAGCCCCATTCTGCTGGTCTGGGGGGCATGGTTAAGCCTCTCCTAGGTGGAGGTTGTTCCTGTACAGCCTCTAAATGAGCTGTATAGTTGAAGCCCAATCAAACCTCGCTTCTTGTACTCATTTTCTGACATGTTGGCCTACAAAAGTTTATTTTATTAATTTTCCAATAAATAGACAATAAACAACACAAGTTGATATATAATGGTTTATTTTGGAAAAAGAAAACAACAAATTCATTGCCTGTTAAAATACTAAAGCACTACAACAAAGGCAAAGAATTTAAGGCACAAGTCGGAATGCCAATATGGGAATAGAGCTCAGTCTGGGTTGTCTACCAGATGCTGAGTTCTGCCCATCCTTTTAGCACTACATATGGTTACCCAGTAACATTTTAATCAATCTATACATACAAAAATTATGACCCCCAAGTTCAGAACAAAATAACATATATGAGGATCCATGCTTATTGTCTACAGTCTCCAAAATACATACTAATATATAGTTCTTGGTTAGTGCTTGCATTATTGCTGCAAATAATGGATTTTTATATATGCACTATGAACTTGGCAAATTACTTTTTTTTTAACAGTGCTTACAATAAAAAGGTTCCACTAAGGGAACAAGGCAACAAAATATCTATAACTGCTATCTAAAGTTATGTAACATGATGGTTGAAAACAGAGGCAATCAAGTAGATAACGTTAAAATACAGAGTGTGCAGAAGGAAAAAAACATATCAAGCAGAATCCAAAAGTTTACACTTTTACAGCCAGTGAAGAATCCAACAGTGTGCACATGTACAGCTAGTCGTAAAGGTTCTACAGGACTGGCTCTTCTATATGTGTGCTATATGATATGTGTGCTAAAGGAAACCTGTACTGAGAGAAAATTCTGATTGATTGGATATTGTGCAAATCCAGTGGCTTCAATACTAAGTCATGGACCAAGAATTGTTCCATCCAGAGGCAGCCAGGCAACTAACATATTCATAAAGAGCAGGGCTAGGTTAATATTTTCTGCCCCCCCTGGCCACTGTCCATCAATAGTCCATCAGCTATCCTTAGAAAATACCAACAAGATCAGATGTCATAGCTAAAAAATGCCTGCCAGGGCTGGGAGTGCTGAGAAGAGAAAATTTGCCCACTTTGCATTTATGAACCTTATTCTGCTAGCAGTTCGGATCTAGGTGTACACAATTCCATCAATCCCAACTAGATTGTGCTGACAGTCTGGTGCCTTTTATTAATCATGATGATGTGTTACTGACATCAACATAATGTGTAGGTGACTATGTGCTGCCCAGGCAGCTTGCTGCCCTAGAACATTGTTTCTTAACTATTTTTCAGTCAAGGCATCCTTTCATCCTTTAAAATTATAGACAATCTCAAGGCACCCTTAAAAATTATGGACACTCTTGAAGCACCCCATTTTAAAATGTAAAAGACTATTCTAATAGATTTACATAATGCAGCAACATCCACATATGTGGGTCCCCCCCCCCCCCGCACGTTAGAGGGGATTTATTTTTCCAATGCAAATACACTTTTCCACACTGGTATTGACTAGTATAGTCCAATGTTTCTCTTCTCTCTCAGTTTCTCTAAATCAGTCAGATGTGACCTCAGTGCTGAGGGCGAGAGGCAGAGGAGGGTCAAACAAGGATGCTGTGGAGACGACTGACATCCTCCTTATCAACTGATTACATCATTGGTTGTTAGAGTGCCAGTGTCTAGAAAGTCGTAATGGTGCATAATGAAAACCTGTGGCTTTGTGTAACTAAAAGGCAGGTTTCATCCACCTACTGGCTTGTATACAATTTTTTGATCAATTTTTAAGCATTTTTCCAAGGCACCACTGAAGAAGCTTCAAGGCCTGGGCAACCCTGGTTAAAAAAGGCTGCCCTAGAATATGGCCAACGTTGGCTATGCATAAATTGGACCCTGAGATAGAGGACAGCAATGGCCACTCTTGTATTTCTCTCAGTGTTTCCTTTAACAAATAAACTATGCAAAACAGCAGCTTTATAACTTCCATTAGTATAGGAATTTAATCATAGTTCTGTTTGCCAAAAGCGGATTTGTTGTTCTGTTTAGTTCTAACATTCTCTTTAGATTTACAATGTTTTATCAACCACATGTTTTATTTATTTGTTATGCACGGAATGCCATGGCTTCCAATTAAGTATTGCCATCTATTCTAAAAGCAAGAATTTTTAACTTGTGCTGCAACATTTGAAAGATTGCATCCATTGGCTGTATGTTTAAATTAAAGCATTGACAATTGTATTTTCCTTCCTTGCCCACTGTGAATGAAAATCCTCCATAACGTGTCCAAACAGACTGACTATGGAATCGTAGATCAAATAAGGGTAAGGGCCTCTGCTGGCTAGATATTAACCTTTAAAGCAAATTCACTGAAAATGTAAGTAAATTCTAGTAATGCTACCTATGTTTTCATGATACAGCAAAACTGGAGAGTATAAGCATCCTATAATCAAAGCAAACTAACATTTCCCTTTAAGAGCTGTAACATTTTTAATGGCAATAATCCAAAACTTCAAAAGCATTATCAGTAAAATATATGTATTTATACCTATTTTAACATCGTAGTTGCTTGTAATATAATACAATAAAAACACACAAGAGGCATTTATGGCAGCAAGTGGTCAACCTGCCTTCACAATATTTCCATCCATTCCAATAAATGTAATAAATTGCATTAAAACAAAAAAACACATTGCTTACATAACTGTAAAAGGTCTTTCTTTAGACATTATGTACCAACTTTAATATAATACTTTTCCGCAGATAATATGTTCATCTTGATGATGGTTTGGTTACATACTTTATACAGACATAAGTATAATAACAAAACAAACTCTTCCATAAATATTTCCTATAGGATAATTCCTTAACTTGTAAAATAAGTACGAAAAGACTTCACTTTCATTAGAGTTCAGAGAAATAAAAAGGCCCTTTAAAAAGTTTAAAACTTTTAAAAACACTTTAAGAAAAAAAAAATAATATCACTTTCAAATGAACATTTTCTAGTAAACCAAAAGGACCCAAAATATATACAGAATAAAACATTGCAAACTGTTCCTTTACCAGAAAATTAATTGTAGCTAGTTGCAAATAAAATTTAACATCTACAAAGTTTCTTTTTTTTCCCAAAATACACACATAGTATTAAAATAAAAAAGAAAGGTATGCTATGTCAAGTAATATTGGGTATAAATAAGTATCTGCAAGCAAATTGTTGAAGATATGGGTAAACATTAGAAATGATGTGATTGTCCCTTTTATAGGATCATACAAGACACACACAAATGTTCGCAAAGGGGATATGTTCTTTCAAATGGTCAGAAGCATGATAAAACATGGCTGAGTATTATGCAGCAAACACTGGTCAGAATTTTTAACCTCTAGCTGCCCCCCTTTGAATCCATTTATGTATCATCAGACATACAAAACAGCACTCATTCATAATAACATGTTAAAATGTACAAAATACGGTAATATTTGCATGAAATACTGTATAGTTGGCACTAATTTAATCATGATTTGCTAAATGCATAAAAACTGGTTGAGTATAACTGAAGGACCAGCTAGGACACAAGTTTGCTTTTATGTAAACGCTATGGCTTATGGTACCCAAAAATATAAGATGACCTTCTTGCCATTGTCAAGTGGGAAGATTTTCTATTGTTCCCCTGATAGGCAGTCTGTCTTCCTTTGTTTCTTGTCCCTACCTTCCCAATTCACATGAATGTACAACGAATGCCCTCTCATCTCAATGGGTAGTTTTAAAAAGTCACCAGCCCTTAAAATTTTATGGATATCTATCCATTACTTTCTCTTCCAGTTCTAAAATTCTGGACCAGATTGGAATCTTAAAAGTAAGAAAACTTTTGAGCCTAACAAGGTCAAGTCCATGATTCCAGGCAACAAAGAAAACAAACTGTGAGAAGGTCTACTAGATAACTCTTTATTGTACTGGATAGACGTGTTTGGGAATTGAATTCCTTTATAAGATATAAGGAGTTCCCAGTTCACCAAGGAAACCTAGTGGGTAGAGTTGGCGCACTACAGCTATTCCTTGGTGACAACTTTGACCCTGAGCATGTTGGTTGCACTCATAATCTGCATCTCAAGGCTTCAGTTTTCATTGAAAAGTACCTTTAACCTGCTTGTTAGCTTTTCTTGCTACTAAGGAATTGTACCTCTTGTTGGCAATCAAATCATCTGTAACACTCAATCAATGTTCTGCAAATGAGGTGGCTGCCAGCAAGTCAGTAAATTATAACGTAGCATGAGATGAAAATCAGTCAAGTAAGTCATTAGGGTTGGTTTAAAGGATATCCTAAGTTATATATGCATTTCTCTAACCTGTGCTAGCCAAAATGACACTGACACTGTGCTATGCAGAGAAGTAGAGATGAAAAATATAGATAAGCATGGTGAGAAACGTGCCTTTCTCACCATTGTGGTGATGCAGAAAATGAACATTTTATGATGATGGCCTTATTAAATAAACAATGCAAGAAGCAAAGTGCTAAGTGCAAAGGACAGTTATCCATAGCTATCCATTAGAATTCACTTTTCTGAATATTACAAGATACATTCTGATTTGGGGCTATGACTAAAGTACATGGCAGTATTGCTTTATTCCTTGAAGGAGCTTATTAAATAAGTCAAAGTACGTGACTATTTTCAGACAAGGCATTAAAGAGGCAAGACTATTATTAAAGTCAGCAACCAGGCTGTTGTTTTATGCCCTCACACTAACACTGAAATGCGTCCGTTAAGAAGCAGCCCAAAGTAAGTTCTGAAAGCTTATCTCAAGAAGACAGAAGAATCAGAACAGTTGACATTACGAGTATTATTAAATAGGTAAGCCAATATTAGGATGAATATTCAATTTTTATAAAGCTGAAATTTAATTTGCTTACATCAAGGGTCTTCAAACTATGGCCCTCCAGTTGTTCAGGAACTACAATTCCCATCATGCCTAGTCATGTCTGTGAATGACAGTTTTACAATGCCTCATGGGATGCGTAGTTCTGCAACAGCTGGAGGACCGTAGTTTGAAGATCCCTGGCTTACGTTGTCTCTCCTGGTTCCACCCATTAACACTCTAATACCATTTTTATTGTAATGTTTTTCATTACACACCTTATTTTAGACCCAGTGATGTCATCATTATGTGTTTGTGATTTCCTGTAATCTATCATGGCTGGTGGGGAGGGGTCCACAGGGTGCTGTACATAGCTTCCTAAACACTTCAAGCACGCTGCCAACAGGTTGAACATAAAAAAATGACCCGATTCCTCCATCCACATATTCAATGTGGATGAGGGAATCCTTCCTGCTGAGTCCCCATCATCAGAATACACTGATCTCTGCTGCAGGCTATAGCCAAACGCACTTACCAGTTGGGAAAAACCCAACAGGTCGTATAACTGCAGTCAAAGAGAACGTTTAAAGGAAACACAGAAGTTGTCATTGCTGGCCTCCTCATCTGCAAATGGTAATTGCTTAGCCATGGTATTGCTCCAATTATCTTAGTTCTTTACTGAAGGACTTCAGACTTTCTGAATATGTGTGTGAACAGCCAATCATCTCGAATTTTCAGAAGAAGATCAGCAGTAGCAGACCCAGCTTTCGCTATCTTTATTCGTTTTTTAATAAGTAGATGAGTGACTATATGCAGGACAGCCTGATCTGTTGACAAACAACAGACTTACTGGCCAGATCACCAGGTGAAAATTTAGGAAAGAAAGTCTAAAAAAAGAAAAATAATGCTGGTAAAAACTGGTAAGCTGCAGTTTAAAAAAAGGTTTGCTATTTGAAACTGCTTTAAGGATTACCATAACCTATCAGTAATAAAGCCACTCCTTCCAGTATTATGGTACCCAAACAAACCTAGATGGATATATCATACTGTATCTCTCTTCCATCCCACATTACAAGCTGTGAGGTATTTAAAATTATATTTACACAAAATAAACTAAAGGCAGTTGTGTAGCCTATGTCTACTGGATATAAAACTTGACCAGTTTCTACATTTGAAACACAAAACACTAAAATAAAGGGCGCTAGTGTTCAGACAACATATCAGAGAGGTTCAATGGGTAAAAGTACTCGACAGAACCTACAAAATGTCCTATGAAGCCTATGTTGTGTAGACCGCATGGAAAGGAGATGAAAAACATAATGCTTGAGATGACATTATTAGAGGTTCCTTAACTAAAGAAGGAAAAAAAATACATTGCAGAGTTTTCTGTAGGTATGTAGGAATGGCTATTTAAAAACCTTAATTTTATTTTTTTAGCAGTCTTTTAGCTACATTATGCTGATTAGTTTGTAATAATTATTGTTACGCATCTACCATTTATAGACTGGGAACACAGAACACAGAAATCCAGGCTAGTTATAAAAATACTAGTGAACTTAAAGTGATTGTCCAGTCTGAACAAAAAATAAAAAATAAAAGTCAGCAGCTACAAATCCTGTAGCTGCTGACTTTTAATATAAGGACACTTACCTGTCCAGGGATCCCACGCCATCCTCACCCAGGCTAGTTCTTCACTAGCCTTCAGGCTCCTGGCGCCTGCATCTTAACTGTTGGCAGCCGGCTACGCAGCTTTCGGCTTCACAAATGGCTGGCCATTGCACATGCACAATCCACACTGCGCTTTGTGAACGGTTCCGACGTGTCCCGTGCGGGGAGGGAGAGGGGAATGAGAACTTACGCTCAGATCGCAGAGGCGATCCAAGTGGGAGCAGGTACCTATACATAACAGGTACTCGCTCCCCCCCTCCATAAAAAAAAAAAAAAAATGACATGCCAAATATAGGAGAGGAGGAGGAGAGGAAGACTTAAAGCGAAACCTTTTGGGTGGAGTTTGGCTTTAAGTAATGTACCTGTTTTATTTTAGTCTAAGCTGCAGTAATACTTGGTATCAGCTAAGGGCAAGTGCCTAGTCATTTCTAATTATGGATAAGTGGAGAGGTTTACCACTGTATGATACTGCTAGTTGGTGTCCACAAGCAATAGAAGTAGAATGTCTCTAGAGGCAGGCTGCAATTATCGTAATGCACCCAAAACTACCTGGAACATTTTTGCAAAGTTGCAACTACTCAAAAAACAGCTATATGTTAACAGCTATTCACATTTATAATTTAATACAGAATGTTGTGTTTTGACAGGAATTCATACAAATGATCAGATCACAGAAATAGCGAACATGCACCTAAATGAAACAACTTCCCCCAACCCTCTTCAACCTAAAGCACTTCCTTGGAGTTCTTCCTTAGCCCCGAATGTGTATGTAGATTAGCAGTTGAGACAATGATCCTTCAGTTGCATTCCTGATTTTTAGCTATAATTAGGTCACCTTTATCAGTAATCTACGAGAGTATCTTCCTGTGTATTCATTATGCCGTAAAGTAAACTTCAGACAAAAATTCTCCTTCTCCAATAATGTCTGCTGCCAGTTCTATAAAATCACATCAAACCCTCCCAAACTCGCTGTTTATCTGTCTTGGTTAAGATAAAGCCGAGCTCCATTGCAACAATAACATTCCTCTACCAAACAAGAATAAAAGCATATGTGGTGACCATAAGGGTCTGTGCCGACGGGCTTCTGTTTGTGTCAGAACTACATCTCTCCCTATACAAGTCAATGGGAATGCAAAAGCAGCTTGAAGAAATTTGATGCAGCTAAGAAGGGAGTGAACCCAGAAGTGTCTGAAACCAATGGGGGTTATTTACTAAAACTGGAGAGTGCAAAATATGATGCAACTCTGCATAGAAACCACTCAGCTTCCAGGTTTTATTGTCAAAGCTTAATTATACAAGCTGAAGTACGAAGCTGATTGGTTTCCATACTCAGCTGCACCAGATTCTGAGTGCACTAGTTTTAGTAAATCCTCCCCAATGTCAAATGAAAGCGGAATGCACCTGAAAGCACTTCATTTGCCCACTGACACAAGTGCAAAGTCCGTCAAAACAGGCTCTAATACTGGTAACCATCACCGATGCCTGCACTTACAGATGTCCCTCACTCCATGTGTTTTCATTTTAATCTGATCCTTTAAAAGAAAAAAAAAAATTATATATATATATATATATATATATATATATATATATACGTATATATATATATATAAAAGAAAAGTAAGCTATACTGTAACTGTATCATTCCACATTTATTGTATGATGACAGGCTGCTATGGCTTCCTGTAGAGCGATGTCTACCGTAAAACACTTGCAGTCCGCCTAAAAGCATCAAGAGGGACAGAAACAAAGTACATTTATTATTGGGGCGGGGAAGGCAAAATCTGCAAATTTAAGTCATAAGGTTCTCTGCAGCGCAATTAAAATAAGTGGAGCTTGGATTAAATCAAATCACTAATCACGTGTGTACAGTACTGTATGGTCTCTAAATATACCCTAACTACAATGGCAAATTCTATATTCCCAAAATTCAGCAAATACCATAACTCACAATCCATGCCTGTCTAAAGCAATTTCCACTATATGCAGTTGAAATGAGAAGCACCATATGCAAATCATTCAGCATTGCCTAAAGATGCCTCCTAAGGTATACTGAAAATGGTCAAGATTTTATTAAGTTGGTATATGTAGACTGCATAGAGTCCAGACTGGGGAGACCGCTCCAGGTGAGACAGGAATCAGGTGCCGGTCGGATCCGTGATCCAAAGCCACATAGAGCAAAAAGGAATGACCGCACTTCCGATAAAGATCAAAAAATGGGGTGTGTTTATTCCACATCAAACAATCGGCAAAGTATAATACATACACGCTGTGAGTGCAGGACAAAAGGTAGACGCGTTTCACGACTAGATGTGTCGCTTACTCATTACCAAGTGACTTGGTAATGAGTAAGCGACACATCTAGTCGTGAAACGCGTCTACCTTTTGTCCTGCACTCACAGCGTGTATGTATTATACTTTGCCGATTGTTTGATGTGGAATAAACACACTCCATTTTTTGATCTTTATCGGAAGTGCGGTCATTCCTTTTTGCTCTATATGTAGACTGCAACCAACTTAAACTATAAGTCTGGACAAACACACAATTTGCTACTACCCCAGACTGTAAGCTATTGTATGACAGGTAATGGAAAGGATAACATTCCCTCCTTTCTACTTGGGCCAGGACTGAGGCCTAGAAAATGGCAGTTGGTAAGTGGCACTCTGAATGCTGCTTATCTGAGGCAGAACATGGGTTTTGTTACTTGAGCTTTTGTTGATGATGGGCAAAGCCACCCTAGCACAACAGTGTATAAGAATGGAGAAAATGCATCAGTTAAATAGATAAGAGGACTAGACTAATTAGCTTCTATGAACATTTAGTAAATAAAATAGAAGTTTCAGCACACAACGACACACACATAAATCACACAATCAGACAAAAACAAATCTACAAAGTGGCTTACAAAATAACAATTATAAATAGTACTTGAGGCAAATCTCTAGCTCAGGGATTAGGGACAATTTCAATCCATGGACAACCCCATATTCACAGTTAAAGTTTTATGTGTGCTTTTGGCCTATAGGAGAATACAATAAAACACAACATGTAACACTGTTTTCTTCTGACATAATACTATTGGTGTTGTGTCTTGCCTCTACCTCAATTTTAGGCCATTTTGAACATAAACCCCTGTTGCTACTGTGGATACTTCCATTAGTTGATCAATAGCAAAGAGGTTAAATTACATGTAAACAAATGTCCCTTACCTTCCCAGAAGTTGAGGATAGTTTTTTTTTTTTATTATTGGTAACAACGTTGCCATATGCATACAGATTTTTATTCTATGTTTTTTTCTTTTTTTTTTTAGGTGATGTGTAGGGATAAGCAACCACCACTACGTGCCTCTAAGTCCAAGGTTATAAAAATAATAGAGGCGACAGCTGTTTCTTGGTAATAACTGTTTGGGACATGATGAAGGAAGACTAATTGTTTAGTTCCCATAGGGCACTGCAGATGTGTTATATGTGGTGATTGCCATCTCCGAGGCACATTGTGTGGTTAGGTCATACCATTCTTTGACAGCCATGACACTATCTGTAAAACATATCTGATGTAAAAGTCCTTTTTTTTATGGTAAACACATGTTGTAAGTAAACAGCAATTGTTTTTTGCTTTTTTAACATTCAGCTTTTGAAAATGGTTCACAACCCATGAAAAAGTGCAAAAATATATTTCCTTCTCTTCCGTAGGCATGGGCATATCGTGGGCATATCGCAAAAGCTGACTCGTTCAAGCTATTCAGAAAGACAAGGAGAAATGTGAAAAGTTTAGTAGCCCATAGTATCCAAAGAGAATCCAAAACTTCTATGATCTTACCTTAACAAACTAAACTCTGGTTGGTTACTGTAGAGTTACGGCATTTTCACGTAAACACTGCCATTTGAACTGTTTTACAGAGCATCTGTGTCATAGTTTGATATTCTAGAAAATAATAGCCAGATCTTCATTTTTTTGAAATTTAACGAAACAGGGAAATCTGGAGGCAAATGGCAACCACTTTCTTAAGCCCTAATGCTTTATAAATACAGTTTTTACACATACACAGGAAGAATGTTACATTCTAAATCTCATATTATTAGTTTATATGCAAGTCACTGTGTCTTTGTTCTTCTATGTCTTCAATTCTTTTGCCCACCACCATCGGAACTTGGTTCTGTTTACTGGACACGGCGGCAATAATATCCCAGAACTTTACACTTCTCGCACAAATGCTGGGGGTGCTCCTTACTTTGATCAGACACATCAAGACCGTCAGGTTTTTCCAAAGGTCGCTGCAAGGGGGAAAATGGGAAACAAAAGATTAATTAGTGCATATGTAATCGAATGCCATGCTTGGTTATAGTTGTGGCTCACCAGCTGTTGGTGGATTTCAACCAAGTCCTTAATGATGGGTAACAGGTGTTTTTTATGCTTGAAGACTTTCAAACTCTCTCACATTTTTTTTTCTTTTAAGAATTTGTTGCAAAGTTTATTCTTTTCAAATTGCTCTCGTGAGAATTTTGGAGGCGTGGAACCTGTACATTATCTACAGCCTTTTTTGTTTTAATTTTTACAGAATTTCTGTACATAAGAGATTTTAAGAAGCCTATAGTGGGTGAGTTAAGTAGTAATAAATCCCAAAACAAAAAAATTATATATTGCAGCTTGCCAGTTCTTAGATGTGGTGGCTCCATTCGATTTATCACTAATGATCAGGAACCAGAGGCGCAACTCCCAATACCCTGATCACTGTAATAGCCTCTGATTGACTATGATGGTGATCAGTCAGTAAAAAGGATTAAAGCAGCATTTTTTAAAAAATTTGTATCAATGTTAGTGTCCTATGGGAAGGAGTGACTGGGATATATCTACATAGTTTATGTTTCCACTTGAGATGGTGGAAATTTATATGGCTGTTTATATGAATTGATCTATAATATATGTACTATCTCTGTTTACTATTTTCACTTTTTTTTTATAGATTAATTCCTCCTTAACAATACTCCTGAAAAAGGGAATTTCCGCAAAACATGTTGAGGTTATTGGAGGCGGATTAGTGGTCCCTCTGTGTGGGGAACTACAGCACCAATTTTCTGATCTAAGTTCAACTCTGAGGGCCTACATGCCTCCAGTGGACTAACACGTCAGTATATGTGTCATTGATATCCCCCTTTTTTCAAAGGTAGTAATGTGTTTTTTAATGTTTGTATAAATCAATAAATGTATCCTTTTATATAAAAAAAGTATTGAGTTGTAAGTCTTTTGCGGTACCATGACAGTCCTCAGTGCCTCAAAACAATAGTTTAATGACATATCAATGTTAGTGTGTTTAGTTAGGGTAAATTATTAATAAAATATATTAATTATGGACATTATTGTTTCTTGGCTCTACTATGGGTACAAACAACAAAGAACATACACATACGAGGTATCACCAGGAACAGAAAAACGTATTTGGGTTGTTCTTTGGTGGTAGGGTATAGTAATAACAAGAAATATATAGCTACATTTTAAAAAATGTTTTGTTTTTCTTTTACTATTTTTTTTCCAGTTTTCCTGTCATAATTAAAAATCAAGAGATATTCATTACCATTTACCGCCAAGTGAAAACTTAATTTGCCCTGAAAAAACAAGATATAAATCACCTGGGTGTACTAAGTAGTTGCGATGATTTGTACAATTTTGCCAGCACATGTCAAAAGTTGCAAAACCACGTTCATTAGGATTTGTTTTACCTTCCATCATGAAGGAGTTAATAAACCAAGCTGTCCACAAAAGTGGCAGTTAGAGAGTTGAGACAAACCATTTAACATTGACAGGGGTGCTTACAATAGTCATCTTTTATCCATTTATGAAAAAACTTTATCCCAAAAGGTAGAAAAACTGTTGCTATAACTGCTTACAAAGTGTTAGCTTAAGTTTCGCTTTACTTTGTTAGTCAAGTCCATCTAAATTAGTTATTGAATCTAACACTACCCCCTCCCCAGACAGACAATGCAGCTGTCCATGTGTGTCTCCATTGCTTTTTCAGTAGCGTGGAGACATGCTGAGACAGGAAGTGTGTTACTGACCAGATCACCAGTGAAAAAAAAGGGGAAAAAGTTTAAAAAAGAATACAAATGCAGGCACCACCTTTATACCACCACCTACAATGACTGCATGCAAGTTCAAAGCTGGGTGGGTGCAATCTCCTGGAGGGGGAGGGCAGGTGCAGGGTGTGTGGTAATGAGGTCACTTGCTGAAGTACTTCCCTAACAATTTTCATGTCCCAAGGACATATACCAGGAAGTAATGGAGGAGTTTTTTTTTATGGAAGAGAGTGGAGGCTGGGGTTAGGCATGCTCTAGGATACAGAGAAAGCTTTTTCTTTTCTGCAACAGAGGTACATTAATGGTATATTGGTACATAGGGAAGCTGGAATTTAAAAGAAAACAAAAGCAAAAAGGTGAACTTAGCCTGGGTTCTTTTGGGGTTATTAATTTTGTAACTGCTTTTCTTAGCTGGGTCCTACATGCAAAATTGACATTGTACTACAGGATACTACCAAAGTGTATGCAGTAATTCTAGAGGGTAAAAAGACAGTATGCAACAAAATGTACTGGAAATATCACTAATAAAACCAGTGTACAGGCAGGCGACTGATACAGCAACCAGGTCATGCTAAGCTATTCCATAATAATATAATAAATGAAAAACACAGTTTGTTTCATAAAAGGTTTTCCATTACATAAAACAAAAACTCCTATTTCTTATTTTTTGTTTTCTTCTATTATTTTCTTGTGACCACATGTTTTTGGCTTTTGAAGTATGCCATGACATACCAATGACATTTCTGGCAGTTCCAGAATCCAGATGTGAAAGGAATGGGTGTAGCTGACAAGTAACATCTGAAAGATGGCAGCTCCATGCTTTAGGAGAATCACTGTAATTGTTTACTTTTTTATACGGTTAGCTTAGCATGTTCACTATTCCTTGCTGGTATTTCATATTTCATATTTTCCAGTAAAACATATTTTGCAGTATTCTGCTAATCTGGAAATGTCCATGTGTCAGTGTGCATCTCCTGTACCCTGCCTGCAGCCTCTGCCTCTCCTGTACCATGCCCGCTGCCTCTCCTGTACCATGCCCACAGCCTCTGCCTCTCCTGTACCATGCCCGCAGCCTGTGCCTCTCCTGTACCATGCCCGCAGCCTCTGCCTCTCCCCCGCAGGCTTTAGAGTCTGTGCTGAGCCTCAAACACACCTTCTGAAACTAATTTTATTATAATATTATCTTCAGCTATCAACAATAGGACAAAAGTACATGTGATATGTGGAACTAGCTCACAGCATATACCCAATATGTACATTTCAAAGTGTGCTATATGCACTGTGATGAAGCACATAGATGGTACCTACATTGGGTACCTTAGGGTTTGTTGTACGCACTGCACACTCACCTCAGGTATTTGAAGGTGAAAATATAGGTTGCAGCGCTAAAACAATATTATAAAAAGTGTGTGAAAATCCAGTTCATCAATGAAATATAAAGACTAATCGAACCATTAATTTTAAACAGATGACGATATTCTGTGTCAAAGTAATTCAATTCCAGCACCAGCTAGTGTTCCTACACCAAAGTAAAAAGTGAACACTCACCAGACCCATTTGCTGTCTTATCAGGACAGCTGAAAGTGTGTAAGATGAGAAATCAGAGAAACCAGAGAAATCAAGCGGGGAATGATCTTCTTATCCCTTCACCGGACATACTCTCCTCCTTAAATCCAAACTTGGTTGTTTTAAATGCTTTTAGGTGCAGAGGTTTGGGGGACTTTTAGACCTCCAGATTCCTCCACAACAGTACCTGTCAAGTGCTAAAAATGAAAAAATATAAAAAATGTAAATGTACAAAGTTTTTCACCTTATTGCATTCTATGCATTAAGGTGAAAAACCTTCTTTGTTGCAGCTGCCCCCAGAGCCAGGGCCATCTTACCAAATGGGCCCCAGTCCCAGCCAAGCATTAGTCCCGATTTCCATATGCATCCCACCAAACTTAGCAGGTGGCAAGCGTCTTTCGGCCCTGCGCTGCTGTCAAGTCACTTGGGCCGTGAAGGGGGAGCCCACAATTGCAGGAATGCCTGTCTGCTTCCACAGGAACAGGCACACACAGGACAGTCGAGTCTGACTCCCCTCCGTGTGTGTGTGTTCACCGGACCCAGCCACTGAACTTGGAAGCTGTCATTAGCCTGGCACTGCTGTACCAATAAATATCGCCTTATCTATAATTTGCAGTTTTATTCTTGTGGGTGATTGTGTAGGAAGGGCTCCAGTGCACTGCATTGCCTGGGGGCCTTTAATGCTCTTAAGATTACACTGCCCAGAGCCCCCCCTTTTTCTTACCTGAGCCCATCCATTCCAGCAATGTTCATGAGTCCAGTGGCTCCAGCTGCTGTCTCTGTCCTCATTGGATAGATTAATAGCAGCAGGAGCCATTGGCTCCCACTACTGTCAATGAAATCCAGTGACACAGGACCGGGGGGGGGGGGGGCAGAGTCCCACTGTATGTGTCAATAGACACAGCAGCGGGACTTAGGAGCGGGCTCGCATGGGTGACCCCATGGAAAGCGGCGGAAGGAAGGAGCCAGGAGTGCCAACAGGGCACCCTAAAAGAGGAGACTCAGGTCTGCTCTGTGCAAAACCCTTGCACAGAGCAGGTAACTATAACATGTTTGTTATTTTTATTATTAGAAAATCTGAACCTTAACAAACCCTTTAATCATCAAAAAAAGTCTAAATTCTCAATCTTTAGTATACTAACAACCCTGAGTTTGTACATCCATGAAACCAACTATCAAATGTGGCTAGAGAAAGCACAAGAGCCTGGGAACCTATAACCTATGAGTGTCCTTTTATTCGTCTATGGAAGAACATTTTCCCTTGCTTAAAGCAGACCAGCAGACCTCCCCCTCCCCTTCTCCTTATATGAAAGAAGCAACATTAAATATATCTGTATGCAAAATAAAATCCATATAACACATTATTTCTTGCCTCCAATTTCCTTTTCCATTTTTCCCCTGAAATTTTGTGAAATCTCACAAGATCTTGCAGTTTTCTGATGAGATCTCCTGGGTAGGCACTAGTGATATAATCTTCCCAGAGTGCAGCTGAGGGGTCAGAGATACATCACCAGTGCCTCAAACTACCAAGAAATGTGATTCAAGAAAATGTGCATGCACCTTGGATTCTTACTATCGGGGGGAGTTCTACTTTAACCAGTTCTGGACCGAAAGGTTTTACCCCCTTAATAACCAGGCCATTTTTTGCGATACGGCCATGCATTACTTTAACTGACAATTGCGCGGTCGTGCGACGCTGTACCCTAATAAAATTTATGATTTTTTTTTCACAAATAGAGCTTTCTTTTGACGGTATTTGATTACCAGTGCGATTCTTTTTTTTTTTTTTTTTTGCGCTATAAACAAAAAAAGAGCGACAAATCTGAAAAAAAAATATATATATTTCTTACTTTCTACTATATAACATTCCCAATAAAAAAATAAAATGTTTTCATCAATTTAGGACAATATGTATTCTGCCACATATTTTTGGTAAAAGAAATCCCAGTAAGTGTATATTGAATGGTTTGCGCAAAAGTTATTGCGTCTACAAACTAGGGGAAAGATTTATGTAATTTTTATTTATTTATTACTAGTAGTGGCGGCGATCAGCAATTTTTTAGCAGGACTGCAACATTGCGGCGGACAGATTGGACACCTAACTGGCATTTTTGACACTTTTGGGGGGACCAGTGACATTACTACAGTAATCAGTGCTAAAAATATGCATTGTTTCTGTACGAATGACACTGGCAGGATATGGGTTAACGCCAGAGGCAATCAAAGAGTTAAATGTGTCACTAGGGGGTGCTTTCTAACTGTGGGAGGGGATGGGCTTGCTGCATGAACACGGAGACCTGTGTTCCTTAATAAGAGGAACACAGGATCCCTGTGTTCATAACTGACAGAACAGCGGTCTGCCCATCCACAGGGAGCTATCCCAGCCGTCAGATCCGCTGATCAGCTTCCCCTATGGCGAATGGGTGCGCGCCCCCGCGAAGCAACATACAGGTACGTTGTTTTGTGGGACAAAGCCGACCTGCTGCAGTAAACCTATGGCGGCTGGTCGGCAAGCAGTTAAAGGAACCTGTCAGGTGAAATGAAGGCAATAAATTAGTAATTTATCAAATAGGTGTTTAAAAAATGTTAGGGTATCTGAAGTGAAGTCTAAGGTAATACTACAGTCAACTTCTTTGTAAATGTGGCCCATAAGCCCTCGTTCATATTGAATGCGGCTTTGAAATGATGCAATTTCATCTAAAATTGCACTATTTCAAAGCAGCATGTCAGTGCTACTTCAGGTACAACTTTGAAGACATCTGTGCAGCTTTATGCACAGATATCTTTGCAAGTCGCACCTGAAATCGCCAAAAGTAGTGCAGGAACTACTTTTTCAAATGGATGCGGCACCGCAAAGTTGGCGTTGCTTCGATTTGAACAGCACCATTGTCGTCAATAGGGTGTGACTTGACTTGTCAAATCGCCTGACAAGTAGCTCCAATGTGAACAAGAGCTAGAGCCCCCTGTTACCAAATAATTTAACTTCCTTTTCCAACACTGCCTAAGTACTAGGGTAAGGTTCTCTGGCCAGCTATTCTCGGGATTTAAGAAAGGTTAAGTAGAGGAAAGGTTCTACATGTTTTTTCCTTCGTGTTTCAGCTGAAGCAAAAAAAATGCATTTATTTTCTAACTCGGGTACTTTCCTCTTTTTTTTTTAATGTTTTTTAGATTGTTGAATGCTTGTTATTTTGGAGGCATGATTAATAAGAGTGTTCTGGACAGGGGGACCAAACTAAAAAGGTTTAGAAAGTGACAATGGCTGCAGCATCAACGTCCATGCAGCAATATTTATTCATTCCTAGTGCCAGGCAAAGGGAAAGTCCAACATAGCATCTTTATGTTCTGCAACAGCACAGTTTTCCTGCAGCTGGCATGAAACCATTCCAAAAGTTTGTAGGGATAAGAACTGGCTGAGTTTGTCATAAATACATAATTCAGTCTTAAAGTCTATAACATATGTAATATTAAAATATGAAGATGTTTGGAGCAGGCACAAACTTTCCATAAGGTCTGCTGACGTTAGTCAGACTCTGGGATGAAAGGAGTCAGATTTAAGAGCTACAGTACCGTCATAACTTAAAGTGATTGTAAACGATCACCATGTTACATAGTTACATAGTAGTTGAGGTTGAATGAAGACAACAGTCCATCTGGTTCACCCTGTGTGTTGTGTGTGTGTGTGTGTGAGTAACGTCAAAGCAGTTACCACCAATTGTGGAAGAGAGTTCCACATTCTTACCGCCCTTACAGTGAAAAACCCCTTACGCAGCTTAAGGTTAAACCGCCTCTCCTCTAATCTTATTGTGTGGCCACGTGTCCTCTTACACTCCTTGAGACTAAATCGTTTTTTTTTCCCATCCTGGGATCACTATTTAGGTATTTGTAAATCGCTATCATGTCCCCTCTCAGGCGTCTCTTCTCCAGGGAGAATAAATTAAGCCCTTGCAATCGCTCCTCATAATTAAGGCCCTCCAATCCCCTAATTCGTTTAGTTGCCCTCCTTTGGCTCTCTCCAGTTCCAGCACATCCCTTCTGAGGATTGGCAATCAGAACTGGACAGAATACCCAAGATGTGGCCGGACCAGAGTTTTATAAAGTGGCAGGATGATAGCTTTATCTCTGGAATATACCCTCTTCCTTATGCATGCAAATATTCTGCCGGCTTTGGCAGCTGCAGCTTGACACTGAACGCTATTGATATCTTCCGTTAGAACCCCGTGATATTTCTCCATCCTTGATTCCCCCAGAGGTTCCCCCCAGAGCATATTTTGCATTTATGTTTTAGCCCCCAAGTGCAATACCTTACATTTCTCCACATTAAACCTCATTTGCCATGAAGTTGCCCACTCTGTTATTTTGTTCAGGTCATTCTGTAAGATTTCTATTTCTTGATGAGAAGTTATTGCCCTGCCTATTTTCGTGTCATCTACGAAAACTGAGATTGAGCTAATTATCCCATCCTCTATGTTATTTATGAATAAATTGAACAAAATTGGTCCCAGGACTGAGTCTTGGGGGACCCCACTTACCACTCCAGACCAGTCTGAGTACGTGTTATATATCACCTTTGGACACGCCCCTGTAACCTGTTTTCTATCCAAGAACAAACCTTGTAGTGGATGCCTGCAGACCTTAGTTTGTAGATTAAGCATTTGTGGAACTGTATCGAATGCCTTAGTATAATCCAGATACACCACAGGTATCCCCCTATCTAGCTCGCAGCTCACCTCCTCGTAAAATGTTAACATTGGTTTGGCAAGAATGTCCTTTTGTAAACCCATGCTGATTACTGCTGATGATACTGCTGTCCTTAGCAAATTCTTGGATATAGTCCCTTATCATCCCTTCCAATAATTTACATAATATTGATGTCAGGCTGACCAACCTATAGTTTCCCGAATATGCCTCTTCCCTTTTTTGAATATTGGTATCACATTGCCTTTCCTCCAGTCACCTGGTACAGTTCTTGTCAATATACTGTCTGCAAAGATTAGGAACAACGGTCTAGATATAACCCTACTGAGTTCCTTGAGTACTCTTGGGTGCAAGCCATCCGGTTCTGGTGATTTATTTGTGTTAATGTTATCACGTCTTTCCTTGATTTCACCCTCTGTTAGCCAAGGCGGCAGTCCTGTGTAAAAACTGAGGAGAAGAAAGCATTTAGTACCTTTTCTGTGTCCTCTGTAACCATCCTCCCATCATCGTTAATTATGTGTGCAAAGTGCTCTGACCTTGCTTTTTTGCTATTAATATATTTAAAGAATTTCTTAGGGTTTTTTTTTTTTTACTCTCCTCTGCTATGTGTCTCTCGTAGTCATTTTTAGCCGTCCTGATTTAATTTTTACATTTCTTGTTACATTCCTTGTATTGGTGTAAAGCCAACAATGTCTCCTCCGATTTATATTTCTTAAAGGCCATTTTTTTTCTCTAATAAGCATTTTTACATTATGGTTTAGCCACCCTGGTTTGACCTTGGCTCTTCTATATTTATTTCCCATTGGAATGCACTGTGAGATAATTTTATTTAATATGTTCCTAAAGCATTCCCATTTTTCAATGTTCCTAGAGTTAGGTCCCAATTTATGTTCTCTATTATTGAGCTCAGTTCAGGAAAGTTTGCCCTTCTGAAGTTTAGGGTTCTTATATTCCCCTCGTGCCTTGTTATCCTACGATTTACACTAAATATGATCATTCTGTGTTGAACCCAAGTTGTCCAGGACTCCTACATCTGAGATTAGGCCTGGGTCATTCGTAATTAATAGAGCTAGCAATGCATTCTTTCTAGTAGGAGAATCCACCAACTGAGACAAATAGTTGTCCTGTAAGGCATTCATGAAATGACGGGCCTTTAATGTGTGAGCTGTCCCCTCTTCCCAGTCAATATCGGTATAATTTAAGTCCCCCGTTACGATGACATGTCCCTGCTTTTCCGCTATTCCCAACTGTGATAGAAATTTCAGCTCCACCTCCACCCTTTGGCTGAGGGGCCTATAACATACCCCCACTATAACTTTCCCCCTTACTTCTTCCTTACTTCTTCCCTATGGAGTTCTACCCACATGGATTCCACCTCCGCCCTCGTTCCTTCTACAATGTCACTCCTCTCTACCACCCTGATTTTATTTTTGATATAGAAACATACCCCACCCCCTCTTTTGCCTTCCCTGTCCTTTCTATACACAGAATACCCTTGAATATTTGCCAGCCAGTCGTGTGAGAGGTCAAACAAAGTTTCTGTTATTCCCACAAGGTCTATGTCCTCCTTGTGTACTAACAGTTCCAATTCATGCATTTTGTTAGCTAGGCTCCTGGCATATGTGTATACCCCTCTCAGTGTTGTAGGAGTGGATAGTGATTTATCATTACCGTATATACTCGAGTATAAGTCGACCCGAATATAAGCCAAGGCCCCTCATTTTACCACAAAAAAGTGGGAAAACTTATTGACTCGAGTATAAGCCTAGGGTGGGAAATGCAGCAGCTACTGGACCCAACTGGAGCACCACGAGACACAAAACAGGGGCTGCGGGCATGGTACAGGAGATGGTGCAGGTCATGGTATAGGCATGGCACAGGTCATGGAAAGGGCATGGCACAGGTGATGGTACAGGCATGGCACAGGTCATGGTACAGGCATGGTACAGGCATGGCACAGGTCATGGTATAGGCATGGCACAGGTCATGGTACAGGCATTGCACAGATCATGGTACAGGCATGGCACAGGTCTTGGTACAGGAGATGGTATAGGCATAGAACAGGTGTAGGTATAGGCATTGCACAGTATGTACAGGCATGGCACAGTAGGTACAGGCATGGCACAGTAGGTATAGGCATGGCACAGTAGGTATAGGCATGGCACAGTATGTACAGGTATGGCACAGTATGTACAGGCATGGCACAGTAGGTATAGGCATGGCACAGTATGTACAGGCATGGCACAGTAGGTATAGGCATGGCACAGTATGTACAGGCATGGCACAGGAGATGCAGTGCTGCGGGCATGGTACAGGAGAATGTCCTGTACCATGCCCGCAGCACTGCATGAGGAAATGCAGGGGCTGTGGAGGAGTCTCACTTACCTTTCGGTGAGATGCCTTCGATTTAAAAATCGCGCCGCCTGGCGCCAATACATCACCGCGAATGCGCCGCCGATGCTCGGGAAAGCCCGTACACGTTCGGCTATTCCCGGGCATGCAGCACATGCGTGGTGACACGTTGGCGCTGGGCGGCGCCATTTTTAAAAAGACAGTGACTCGAGTATAAGCCGAGGGGGAAGTTTTCAGCATGAAAAAACATGCTGAAAATCTCGGCTTATACTCGAGTATATACGGTAAGTTTATTTCTGCTTGGTTTGTGGTTTGTCCGCTCGTTCCCCCCAGTAGTTGTTGTTATGGTTATATTGTCCCTGCTGACCCCCATAATACCTTCTGTCCTTTGCTCACTACTAACTGTCACTACCTATGACCACCCCCCCCCCCCCCCAACACCTAGTTTAAAAGCCCCTCCAACTTTGTGGTCATCGTTCTTCCCAATAGATCTGTACCATCCCCGTTAAAGTGCAGCCCGTCCTTACTAAAGAGCTGGTAAGCGACTGGGAAGTCAGCCCAGTTCTCCAGGAACCCGAACCTCTCCTTCCTACACCAGTTCCTCAGCCATTTGTTCAGTTCCCTAAGCTCCTTCTGCCTCTCTGGTGTGGCTCAAGGTACAGGTAGTATTTCAGAGAAAACCATCTTTCCCTCAATCTATTCCCTAAGTCCCTGAAATTATTTTGTAGGATCCTCCAGCTTCCTCTTACTTTGTCATCGGTGCCTACATGCACAATGACCACTGGGTCCTCCCCAGCCCCACCCAATAATCTGTCCACCTGATCCGCGATGTGCCGAACTGGAGCGCTCGGTAAACAACATTCTGTTCGGCGACCGTGATCGTTTTGACAGATAGCCCTTTCTGCCTCTCAATAATTGAGTCCCCTACTACCACTACCTGTCTAACCTTTCCTGAGTCTCTGCCCCCCTCCTTCCTGGAGCCGTCGCTCCCCTGGCAGCTAGGGGAGGGCGCCTGCTCCAGAACTGCCACCCCTGAGCTTATATCCCCAACAACATGTAACTTGGCATATTTGTTGGGGTGTACTAACTCAGGACTGGCCTCCCTAACACCCTTTTCTCTTCCCCTCCTTTTAACTGTCATCCAACTACCAACCTCTGGCTCCTTTCCAGGTTGTTGATGCTGCACAGTGTTGCCACCTTGTTTTCTAGATCTAGGATCTAGGCTCTGTGCTTCAAAAGAAATAAGTCGCTCACATCTCGCACAGCAGTATTCGCCCTCGATTGGTTCATCAAGGAACGCATACATGGAGCAAGAAGTGCACTAAGTGGCAACCCCAATCCTGTAAAACAACCCATTCAGTTTAAAATAGAAATGAAAGGCAAAACATTTGTGTATAGCACAAAAAAATTATATAAATCTCTTTTTTCCCTTTTTTATAAGTGATCATATACCCTCTGTTCGAGTTGCATAGCAGCTGGAGAAAGAGAAGCAGCAACACACTGAGCCTCAACATAAAAGGCTGTGCTGTGAAAGTATGTCAGCACAAGTCTGATCATTGGAGCATAGAATTGACCATGTTGAGCTCTCCTGCTTAGCGTGGTCAGTTTTTATTAGGAAAGCAGAGGGACTGGCAGGAACACCAGGGATTTCACACAGAGGAAGCAATATAAAAAGAACTGGATACTTTTTCATACAAGTACATGACATGGTACAGCAGGCACATATTAGCATACCTGACATGGGAATGAGGGACACCTATTAGCAAAAGTATGTAGGCATAGGACACACCCCCCGCTATGCCCCCCTCCCCTACCCCTTAAAGGAAAATTATACAAAAAATGATTGGATAAACTCACAAGTGTTTTTTTTTTTTTTTTTTTTACTACTACTATTCCTTTGTATTGGCTTTTGGAATTTACAGATGCAACAAGTTTGAAATCGGATGAAAGATTTAGCATTGTAAAATACTTTTGGATAGATAATTAGTGCATTTTCTATACAGTACAACTACACAATATTGTCAAAATTATTGGGACGCCTGCCTTTCCACGCACATGGACTTAAATGGCATCCCAGCCTTAATCCATAGGGTCCAATATTGAGTTGGTCCACCCTTTGCAGCTATAACTCTTCTGGAAAGGCTGTACACGAGGTTTAGGAGTGTGTCTATGGGAATGTTTGACCATTCTTCTAGAAGTGCATTTGTGCACTGCTTGCTTTGTGCACTGTGCGCAGTCATGTTGGAACTGTTCCCACAAAGTTGGGAGGATGAAATTGTCCAAAATGTCTTGGTATGCTGACCAGTGGCATAGCGTGGGGGGTGCAGGGGGGGCCGGCCGCACCGGGGGCAACATCTGGGGGGGGCGCATTCGCAGTGTCACTCTGTCTGTCTGACTCTGACATACCGTAATGTTCTGGTACCTTTGGGTACCCTAATTACTCTTTCATAAGTGTATGCGCCCCACCATTCTCTTTTGGTAAGGTGCGCATACACCTTTAAGACTGATGCTGTCATCACTGAGCGCCGGACTGGATGGCTATTTAGATCGCCGGCTCTCACTCACATGTGTTCGTTCAAACTGCTTTGTGCCTTGATGCTAACCTGTCTTGAAGCTCTCATGCTTGCAAGCATGCCTCGCTGTCGGAACCACGCTGCGCTGATCCCTGTATCCCGCTACCGGATCATCCGCTCTTGCCGAACCTCTCCTCTGCTACATTGCTATTAGTGATAAGTACCCCACAGGGGAAACCTCTATAACCTTTATACTAAAGCTTACACTATCTAGCTCTGCATACTAAGGACTATTACTACATCTGCATTATCTAAGATTGCTAGCTCTTGAGCCTACTACCACCTGTTCTTGCACTGGGTTGATCTCTCTTGTATGTCCACCTGCTACTCTGTCATCTACTACCATACATGATTGCTAAACCTATCTGCATCCCATCTGCTACTATTTTACTTTCAAGAACATTTCCTTTCAAGTGTCTGTCATCTACCATCTCTACCCAACCTGTCTCTTCAGCCTATCATCACTGTGTTACTATATACATAAGTCACTCTAGGAAACATCTTATTGAGTGTGTGTATTTACTTGCTGAATTGAGATCATCCACACATGATGAGTCATTGAGAGTTGGGAATGGTGTCTCAGCGTTTCTCTACATGACTACTGAAGTGGAATATTTCTGCAGCTGAAAATCCACATCATACGTAAAACGCAGGAGCGTTACACATACACAGTTCACACACTGTCTGCGGCTGCCTCCATCTTTAGGCTGGGAGATGTCCAGCGCGGCTGCCCTATGGCTGCAAATGGCAGGTCGGGGCAGAGCTGGACTGTGCCTCACCTGTCCATTGGTGTAGGGTGGGGTGGCGTTGCAAGCCAAGCCCCACCTATGCCGCCTCTCCTCACTGCTCAGCCAGTTAAGCAGCGAGTGAGTCAGCAGTGTTTTTTTTTTCTTTTTGAATCACCTGATTAGAGCCAGAGGCTCTAATAGGCTTCAAAAAAGGGTGGACCCGGGGCACAGAGCCCACCCATTGTGTGACAATAGCGAATGAAAATTCGTTATTGTCACACGGATCCCCCTCCTGGCCAATCAGGAAGCGGGTCCGAGACCTGCTTTCTGATTGGCCGAAAGGTGAACGCATGCCATTGGCCGAGGAGGAGGCGGGAGGACTCGAGGAGACGCAGGGAACTGAGAAGCCGCCGCTGCAGGTAAGTCTCTCTGCATTGAAGGGGGCACGCTGGTCATTCTGCATTGAAAGGGGGCACGCTGGTCTCTCTGCATTGAAAGGAGGCACGCTGGTCATTCTGCATTCAAAGGGGTCACGCTGGTCACTCTGCATTGAAAGGGGGCACGCTGGTCTCTCTGCATTGAATGAGGGCACGCTGGTCTCTCTGCATTGAAAGGGGGCACGCTGGTCTCTCTGCATTGAAAGGGGGCACGCTGGTCATTCAAACTTGTATTTAGATGCATTTTACTTTAATTACATCAGAATTTTCATAACAAACAATACATGTGCTTAGGGGGTAAGGGTTTCTTTAAGTAACCTAGTGGAAGAGACTCGAGTGCTGAAATCCCGCGGGTTAGGGGGCGCAAATTACTTGCCTTGCCCCGGGTTCTGACAACCCACGCTACGCCACTGATGCTGACGCCCTAAGAGTTCCCTTCACTGGAACTAAGGGGCCAAGCCCAACCCCTGAAAAACAACCCCACACCATAATCCCCCCTTTACCAAATAATTTTTACCATAGACACACTCCTAAAACTTGTGGACAGCCTTCCCAGAAAAGTTGAAGCTGTTATAGCTGCAAAGGGTGGGCCAACTCAATATTGAACCCTAAGACTGGGATGCCATAAAAGTTCATGTGCATTGAAAGGCAGGCGTCCCAATGCTTTTGACAATATAGTGTAGATAAATTATACCAAAAATGATGGACAAATAAGGAGGAAAGAGGGACAGAGGGACGTTGTTTAAATGAGGGACATTCCCTCGAAATCAGGGACAGTTGGGAGCTATGCATATCAGGAATATGACATGTTGGGTTTACAAATGCTTTAATATCTTTCCCCTTATTGTTCTCTACCATCTGTTAACCTGTGTCTTTTTCTTAGTCTTAGCTATCCCTGGATCTATCAGCCTCATAGGATGCATAAGGACTCTTCTACTACTCATCTTTAATTCTAATATGTAGAGTATCCTGTTACCCAGCTTTTGTGTTCTGCTCCTTTACCCAGTTTCTTATTTTTAATTGTGCCTACTAACCTCAGCCCTCATTCCCTGACTGTTGTTATTCATCTCACTATTTCCTGCACATGCTTCTGATTATGTTAGGATTTTACTTGTACTGCAACTACCTCAACATTCTGGATATATTTAAAACCTTCAGCCAGATTGCCATCTTCCCTGACCTCTGTATATTTCAACATATGATCTAGTATTTCACTTCAGTGGTTTGCCACCCCATCAAATTATAACAGTGGGATATGCCTGCAACCCAGGGCTGGCACAAGACCTTGTGCTGCCTGGGTCCAAGAATGAAATGCTGTCCCCCCCCCCCCCCACAGAACAAAATCACGCCCACCAAAAGGTCCACCCATTATTTATCATAAAATTTAGAAAATATTATATAAATTGTTATCTTCTTCCATAACTAACCACCAGACCGGTCCACCAAACACACGCTGTCTGTCTTCAGTCCTCCTAAGGACTCTCACTGCGTGAGAAGGAGTGCACTGATGTCTGACGTCTTTGCGCACACCACGATCATGTGAGGGAAGTTTGCACTATGGGCGGCAGTATGAAATAGGAAAATGCTGCCCGTAACCGACTGCAAACTGATGACACACAAAACTACTGGAAAAAAAAATCTTAGGGGTCAATTTGCTGCCCCTCTCCAAGTGCTGCCTGGGTCCAATGGACCCAGTGGGACCCATGGTAGGGCGGGCCCTGCTGCAACCAGTACAGGTACAAAGAGTGGGCCACTAGCAAGTAAATGACCACATTAAGCATTAGGAAAAGCCCTAAGGGACCGTTATATGGGTAGTATGAATTAGTTGAAAATCTTGCTTTCAGATATTTCTTTCAAGTGGGGTTGACATCACCTACCTATTTTTAAATAAAATACAAAATCTATACCTCTTTTTATCACCTGAATGTAGACTACACAATGTAAATGATTCAGGATTACCTCAGTTTTAAAATGTTAAGTAAACTTATTTCTTCTTCAAATATAATTTTTGTGTAAAACTTATCTTCCTTTGAATTGATTGATTCCATTATTGCAATGACACACTACACAATGCATTCCTTAACCACTTGCCAACTGCCCGCGGCAGATATACTGCGGCAGGCTGGCTCGGCTGCGCGAACCACCGTACTTATATGTCGAACATGGGGGGCGATTTGCAAAAGGGGAAGCTGATCTGCGGGGCCGGCGGGCACCCGTGATCACTCCCCGGAAAGACAGAACGGCGGTCTACCGTTGTAAACACGGCAGACCGTTGTTCTGTCAGTTATCATCACAGGGCTCCTGTGTTCCTCCTATTTAGAAACACAGGTCCCTGTATTGATCTAATAAGCCCATCCCGCTCACACCTAGAAAATACCCCCTAGGCTCACATTTAACCCTTTGATCACCCCTAGGTTAACCCCTTCCCTGCCAGTGTCATTATTGCAGTAACAGTGCATATTTTTAGCACTGATTACTGTAGTAATGTCACTGATCCCCCCATAAAGTGTTAAAAATGTTGTCTGCCGCAATGTCGCAGTCCCGCTAAAAATCGCTGATCGCCGCCATTACTAGTAAAAAAATAAAAATAAATTAAAATTACATAAATCCTTCCCATACTTTGTAGACGCAATAACTTTTGCGCAAACCAATCAAAATACGCTTATTGGGATTTTTTTTTTTACTTAAAATATGTAGCGGAATACATATTGGCCTATAATGCTGAAAAAATTAGATTTTTTTTAAAAAATTTTTTGGTAATTTTATATAGCAGAGAAGTGAAAAATATTGTTTTTTTTTCAGTAGTGTCGCTCTTTTTTTTTATATCGCAAAAAATAAAACACAGGAGACCAAATACACCAAAAGAAAGCTCTATTTGTGGGAAAAAAGGACATCAATTTTATTCGGGTACAGCGTCGCACGACCGCTCAATTGTCCGTTAAAATAACACAGTGCCAAATTGCAAAAAAAAATGGCCTGGTCATTAAGGGGGTAAAACCTTCCGGTCCTTGAATGGTTAAACACAACTGCATGCATGATTTATTGGCATCCCACTCTGGCTTACCTGTTTATGGGGGTAGACATTGATGTGGCACTTTATACACTCTTGACCCATGTTGGCCCATGAGTTCCCACTCATCCATTTCCGCTTGCACTTCGGACATTTGTATTCCCCAAAACATCGTTTCTTTCCTTGATATGGGGTTAGACCTTCACCCTTTGGACGAGCCTGGCAAAAAAAAAAAAATAGATGAATGTACTACATCTGTTATATCCTGACACCATACACAATGGTGACCTGACATGTCGTAAAATACTTCACTGTGAGTGGTTTTATCACACTAGAAGTAGTAAGCAATCCAAGTTGAATTAAAAAAAAACAAAACTATATTTTGCTCCATGACAAAATTACCTGTTAAAGATATCAATACTTCAAAAAATGTATGCCTATTACCATCCCATATATCCTGCACTCTACAGACATCAAATTGGCAGGTGACCTTGTCTTAGAGCTGTAGCCTATGTCTTATCAAGCTGTCTAGTGGAAGGCCTGATATGGGCTTTCAAGTAGATGGTTTCTCTATAACAGTCTATAAAAAAATGCATATGTAGCCTGGATAGAAAAGAAGAAACAAATGCTCCTGCGCTTAAGAATTGGTAGTGGCTTGGTCTATATGACTCCACTTGTTTAGTCGCTATGAAGGCTGTGCTGTCACTCCAATCAGGTCAGGGAAACCCAAATAGACTCTAGAATGAAAAAATACAGAGGCCGCACCAGCCTAGCACATTACCTTTGCAACAATTTATATAAAAAAAAGGAATTTCTATACATTATACTCACAAACGAGATGACTTGTTCAAGCGTGATAAAAAAAAAAAAAAAAAATATATATATATAACTTTAATGGCATCCCAGTCTTAGTCCATAGGGTTCAGTATTGAGTTAGCCCACCCTTTGCAGTTTTAACAGCTTCAACTCTTCTGGGAAGGCTGTTCACAAGGTTTAGGAGTGTGTCTATGGGAATGTTTGACCATTCTTCCAGAAGCGCATTTTTGAGGTCAGGCACTGATGTTGGACGAGAAGACCTGGCTCGCACTCTCTGCTCTAATTCGTCCCAAAGGTGTTCTATTGGGTTGAAGGCAGGCCAGTCAAGTTCCTCCACCCTTAAGAGTTCCCTTCCCTGGATCTAAGGGGCCATGCCCAACCCCTGAAGAATAGCCCCACACCATAATCTCCCCTCCACCAACTTATTTGGACTAGTGCACAAAGCAAGGTCCATAAAGACATGGACGTGTGAGTTTGGGGTGGAGAATCTTGACTGGCCTGCACAGTCAATATAAATAAATACAGTATATTTATATATATATAAATATATGTATTTATATACAGTATATACACAATTATGTTTGCCATGCATTTCTATTTTAAACTGAATTGGTTGTTTTACAAGGTAAGGGTTCGCACATACTTCCAGTACCTTACTAGTGCATCATTATAGTATAGTATGGTATAGCTATAAGCTTCTCATTAGTCATTGTTCTCATGATTCACTGCTTGGGTTCCTCAAAATTAAGGGTGGGTTCCCGCCAGGATTTGGCAATTTTCTGTCCTGTGGTCAAAATGATAAAGGTGAACAATGCTACTTCACGTTTGATACGATTTGGGATCCTCTTATTCACCAATGCTTCCTCAAGTGTTCTGTTATAGATGACAATGTAGTATGGATGAGACAAGATTATATTCTTGGAAACTCAGCTTCTGAACTTTTAGGTAGTCCCAGCAAACATGGAGAATAGAGTCTGAGGAGGTACAGCACCAAAAGCAGTAGTGAATAGTGTAGGAGTATAACTAGTGATTCTATCTGGGGTCAGGTACAATTGTATGATTTCTTTCACTACATAAGATGAACTTTTGGCATACTATGACCAAATTATTTGCAACTCCATTTGCTGAAAGAAGCCCACAGTTTTTTTCCTACTTATATCATATATGGAAGTTTGTTAGGACTTCGTGAGGAATTGAGGTCTCTATATCAAGAGGAAATTGGGCACATACTGTAGATTGTGGCTTGTCCAGAAATGTGGTTTCAAAGTTTGAAATCTGTAGTGGTGAAACTGTTTTGCTACTGAATAGGGATTCTAGAAACAAATTTTATTTGTAGGCATCAAAAAATTCAGATTTTTGGAATGCTGAAATGTGGTAATCAACCATAAAAAGTTAATAGTCGTATTTAGGTGCATGATATTGCCAAGGTTTGAAGAAATAAGATTCTGTATGGGAGGAACTGAATAGGGGGAGCATATTATTACAACCAAGGGTGGATGGGGGATACCAATGCACTAGAGAGTTTAACGGCATCCTATTTGTCTAAGGGTTAGCGCAGTGTCTGGCCTTGGACGTGTGGACGATATTGTGGTGGGAGACAGATTCGATTGTAAATTGGAGTAAGGGAGAATTACATGAAATTCAGATTGGTCCATAGTAGGAGTTCTTGAGTGACATGAAGTGATGAAAAACATGCTACTCACGCAGAAGTGTAGTATTTCAGAACCTATCCACCTGATAATTTTTAAGTGTTAACACATTGTTCAGTCTCCTAGGCCCCATAGTCCCCAATATATATTTTAAAATCTGGAATTTTCAATGCATAAGATATGGTTTCAAACAGCAATTGATAAGGCTTGTAGGTGGTACCATAAATTTGGTAGGTTAGACATTTTTATTGTATGAAGTCTACATTATAAAAAGATGGGCAGGATTTTCATTCAATAATTTTTTATTAATTTTCTTCCATTTTCTAGAATAAATTTGACAAGCATGACATTACAAATGAAAAACATGGGCAGAATTAATAATCAAAAGGTGAGAGTTTGCTAACGAGAGCTGGGTAATTCTCTCTCTATAGCAAGTTACTGTATAAACTGGGGTAATATATACTCCTAAGTATGGCTGTATGGTGGACCAGGTAAACGGTCGGTTTGAAGAGTAGAAAAAATTTGAGGGTCCAAATACCGTATTTTCCGGCGTATAGGACGACTTTTTAACCCAGGAAAATCTTCTCAAAAGTCAGGGGTCGTCTTATACCCCGGGTATCGTCTTATAGGGAGGACGCTGAAACTTCGGAGCCGACTGAACTATACGGTGGGGGGGGGGGGGACCAAAAAGGGCCACGGTATGCCTGCTTGGATTGGCTCTCCCTGCTTCCCAGCCCTCCCTGTCTCAGAGACTATGGTATGCCTCTTTCACCCGTCTCGCCCGCCCTTGTATCCTATTACCGTACCTCCTTCTCTGCATCGCGCTCCCGAGGACTGCAGTAAAGCGGTGCAGGCGCGCATGTGCAAGATCTGAGAGGCAGAGAAGAAGGTACGGTAACAGGATACAATGGCGGGCCAGACAGGTGAAAGAGGCATGTTTTTCTGGTCACATCGCCGCTCTCTCTCTCTCTCTATCTCTTTTTTCCATACCCCGGGCATATGGTATTTTTAATCATAGATAGCATCTAGGTGCTGGATCACACTATATAAACGTGGAAGGGCTGGTTGTGTACAGAAAGCAAAAATATCTTTGCGTTACAGACAGGATGCTGAATTGGTTATGAAAACTGAAAATTCAAGTGACACAGTATCGTCTATGACAAACATGCATTCAAAAATTAAAAAACACTGTCACTGAGATCAGGGGCCATTTTTTATTTTGTTTTCCTTGCCAATTATATTATCCTCTAACTATTGGGTCATAGTTTGAAATCAAATATTGAAATATTGGCCATATTGAAATCAAATGTGATGTTTTTTTAATTTTTATTTGGTGTGCGTTGGAAGAGGGGTAGTATATCACAAACTCTATATTTTACCTGGAAAAGTTGGGGGTCGTCTTATATGCCCAGTCGTTTTATACGCCGGAAAATACGGTATTTATTTATAGCTTTTGTCCACAAAAAAAAAATAAAAAATAGGCATTGAAATAAAAGGTGCGGAATAATGCAACAAGATGTCATCCACAAAGAAGATTATTTTGTGGTGGCTACCTGCAACTTCTAGTCCCTTTGTGTTAGAATCTGATCTAATGGGTATCACGAAGGCAAAGCCAAAGAGGACAGGGGATCCCCAAGGTCGCTATAGATTGCTTGTCTAAGAAATGTATTGAGTCTGGTCACGAAGACCTTTGCAAGTATAATTACGATATCTGTCTGAAATTTAAGGATGGAAAATTTCATAGATGACTGAACTACTTTCTTTCACAAAAGAATAAACAGGTTGTACTGCTTTGGAAGAGTTTATACAACAGTAAAATCCTGACAGAGCTTATAATCATTCCCCCTTCTGTTCAAAATGTAAAAGTCTTTGGGTTTTGTTAACTGTCTCAGCAGTAGGGCCAACAAATCATTGCTCATTATTAATACTACAACTTGCACTACACCTGTAGGACGTACAAGCAAATCATGATTATCTTTTAATGAATGCATAGAGCAAGTGAGCCATACATTTAGTGAAGTTATTCATGTGGCTGGCAGCATATGCAGTTGAGATCAAGTTGTATGTCACCCTTTTAAAAGACAGTCATGTATAACCAGTGCCAGGAAAAAATACAGACACAATTTTCCAAAGCTAAAATAACTAGAATTCCTCCATGAGGTTTTATAGTTTCTTTGCCAGCTATGAATTATCACAATTAATAGACATTGCTGTGCAACCCAAATGATGTGCTCTCATTTTGCTGTTAAAGCTGAGGTTTAGCCATAAAAAATAAAAAAAAATAAAATCTCTTTAGCTTTAGTGAACCAACTTACCTATAGTAAAGGATGTTCCACGTTGTGCAGGCAGCTGGATCCTGTATAAATCTTCACTGCAGGGATGCCTGGTCCTCTTCCTGTCTTAGAACGTTGCTGCTGTGGAGGTCAATTGCTTGGGGCTTCTGTAAAACTACTGTGACCTACCCCTTCCTCCCTCATACTCCATTATTATTGCTATGTTTGCCTTTTTTGATTTGACTTACATTTTTACTAACTCATTGTTTTACATTTTTGTTAATTGTTTTAAATTGCATTAAATTACAGATTACACTCCCAAGAGTGCAACCAGTTGCCCAATGCAATTACTTTGTCTTCTCCAACTCGAACAATGAACTTCTCCTATTTATTACCTTTTGGCTTATTAAGTAAACCGCTCAAAGCTTTTTTTTAAAACTGTATGGTAAGTGAAAAAATATATCTGTAGATCATCTCAGAAATTCTGAGCTGTCCTTTGCCCTGTGCACATTTCCTATGTTATCTCAAGGAGCCTCATTAGCCCTCCAATTTCCTCTCTTGAAATATCACAATGATTCATATCTATTGTAGCACCCTCCAAGGTAGGTGCTAGGTAAAGTTATAGTGGTGCCTTTGCCCACTTATCAGCAGGGCCATATGATTCAGCTAGGCTGACATGAGCTCCCAGGTGTGCCTGTTGTGCTGGGGAGTCTCCCCACTGTATCCCAATGAGGGCTCTCATTGGGCAGTGGAGGAAACCTGACCAATAGCACACCAGGGCTTGTATCCATCCTGGAAGGGCAGATTCTGCCTCACAGCATTCTGGGAAGGGGTATAAGTCTGTGGGGCGCGCATGTCAGATTGTCTTTGGTGGGAAGCAGAGTCCCGGGAGGGAGGTGACGGCTGTCTCTCCTCCTGTCAGAAGAAACGGGTGCCCCAGTCGGCTTGCCTGAGGGGATACTGGGCTGAGCTGAGCTGCAGAGAAGGATCCAGGGTGCTGAGGACCGGCGGAGCTGTTGGGGAAGAGTTTCAGGAAAGCATTCTGAGTCGTGAGTACTGCAAACTACCCCTGGGGTCTGCCTAGGAGAGGGGATCACTTTGAAGATGGTCAGAGGGATCCAGGAGCTAGCTAGCCGGTGTGAAAGTGTAGCAAAGGGGGTGCCAGTGTATGCCCTGAAGAGTAAAGGGGGCACCAGCAGTTAGGCCCTGAATTGTTAAAGTGTTGAGAGTTGGAGCAGTAACTACAAGTGGCTACCTCAGTCAGGGAGGACTGGAGGAAGCAGTGCAAAGGACTTTTGAGCTAACAGAAGTGTCAGACGTCAGTTTCAGTTCAGTGACAGCAAGTCAGTAATCACAAGCACTAGCAAGCGTTGGTCGGCATTCAGCCGGCACCAAGTCAGCGCTAGAAGGCATTTTTTCTCAAGTGTCCCATTTTTGTAAATAGTTGAGCCCGAGGAGTATCCCACTCATTCCCTTCTCCCATCCCCATATCAAATAAACAAAAAAACCAAAGATGCCGGACTGTTCATTCTCTCAGTTCTCACACTTGGGCAACAAGCTTAAATGTGCTGTTGGTGTTAGCGGTAACCCTGGCAGACCCATATCCAGCACCAATGCTGGAAATTCTGCTATTCTATGTTATGGAGTGGAGTGGGTGGGTTTGGGTAGTCTAGAAAATAAAACCGGGCAGGGCTGTCACCACTCAGTCCACAAAGGAGTTGAGTGCATTTATAGCACATCAACAAGTGGAGAGGTGGGGGCGTGAATGACACAGTCTCCACATTGTCCAGTCAGAGAATGCTTAGCATTCACTGAGAATATGAGAAGTATTCTCTGAATAAAGCCTGTACCAAGCTGGACCACTATAACTATGTAAACGTTTCCATAAGTAAACTTCAGCTTTAACCACTTGCCGACCAACCACTGTAGTTTTACTGCGGCAATTTGGCTCTATTACATGAAACGATGTACCTGTACATCACTTCGTGTAATAGATAGTGGTGGCGCAAGCACGCCTCCGGAGGTGCGCACACACGCCGATTGGCCAGAAGGGGGCCAATCAGCAGGTCAGACGCGATGTCCGCCGGACGCGATGTCCCCTGGCCACCTGCAAACGCTCCTCATGGAGACAGAACGGTGATCTGCCTATGTAAACAAGGCAGACCTTTGTTCTGTCAGAGATGAATACAGAGATCCTACGTTCCTCCTATTTAGGGACACCGGTCTCTGTGTTCAACCAGTGAGTCTATCCCATATACAGTTAGAAAGCACTCACTAGGAGAACACTTAACCCTTTGATCACACCTGGTGTTAACCCCTTACCTGCCAGTGTCATTTGTACAGTAACAGTGCATATTTTTAGCACTGATTACTGTAATAATGTCACTGGTCCTCTCAGAAGTGTCAAAAGTGTCAGGTAGGTGTCCCATCTGTCTGCCGCAATGTCGTAGTCCCACTAAAATTCGCTGATCGCCGCCATTACTAGTAAAAAAAATAATAAAGAAAGATTACGTAAATCTATCACCTAGTTTGTTGATGCGATGACTTTTGCGCAAACCAATCAATATACACTTATTGGGATTTTTTTTACCAAAAATATGTGGCAGAATACATATTGGCCTAATTTTTTTATTGGGAATGTTTTATAGCAGAATTTAGAAAATATTTTTTTTTTTTTTTAGAATTGTCGCTCTTAATTTTGTTTATAGTGCAAAAAATAAAAACCACAGAGGTAGGGAAAAAAAAAAAAGGACATCAATTTTGTTTTGGTATAGCACCGCAAGACTGCGCAATTGGCAGTTAAAGTAACGCAGTGGCATATCGCAAAAAATGGCCTGGTCATTAGGGGGTAATAGTGGTTAGAAAGGTTTTTTTTTTTTTGCCCTGACATACCCTTTAACAACAGTTGGGATAAAATATTAGCCACATAGGGAGTGCTTTATTTTCAGTGACTCAGCCAGCTAATAGGCTTGCAATGTGAGATGAGAAGCAACAGCAGAGAACAACCATTATATAACACTGCAAAACAGGAAGCACAAGCTGCATATGTCATGTGTAAATATGACTGCCGCATAAATAATTAAAACTTTTACATAGCTACAAGGATTATACAACATTAACAAACCCTATTAAGAATATTTACATCAAGATTGAGAATACAGAGCTTTATCTGACTCTCATGTGTAAATGCCTTCCCCTGACCATCACAGTCTATAAAGGGTTTATAGAAGGGCTGGATTCATCTCTTTTTCATGGATAGTGTAGGACCCACTGATAATGGGGTACTTTGACGCAGTAGTGGGCTTGAGCACGATATGGCCATATGGTGGGACCAAACCCCCATTTTTATTTATGGACTCTCTTCAGATTTGGTAGTAATTTCTTTTGCATTTGCGCGCTATTCTTTTTTAATATACATGTCTTTTGGTTCATAGCTGCAGCAGCTTTGGAAATACATGGGTATGCTCCCCCAAATTTTTTGCCTGTTTATTATGTATTCGGTCTGACCAGACTATCGAGGTTGAGCAGCCCTCCCCACCCCCCACATACACCTGTACTCAATCAGTGTCCACCATCAAATGGATATAGGAGGAGTCCCCTGTAGTGCATTTGCACATTTTTCCCAGCAAGGAGTGTTGTCTCCAAGGGTTAGAAGGGCTGGATTCATCTCTTTTTCATGGATAGTGTAGGACCCACTGATAATGGGGTACTTTGACGCAGTAGTGGGCTTGAGCACGATATGGCCATATGGTGGGACCAAACCCCCATTTTTATTTATGGACTCTCTTCAGATTTGGTAGTAATTTCTTTTGCATTTGCGCGCTATTCTTTTTTAATATACATGTCTTTTGGTTCATAGCTGCAGCAGCTTTGGAAATACATGGGTATGCTCCCCCAAATTTTTTGCCTGTTTATTATGTATTCGGTCTGACCAGACTATCGAGGTTGAGCAGCCCTCCCCACCCCCCACATACACCTGTACTCAATCAGTGTCCACCATCAAATGGATATAGGAGGAGTCCCCTGTAGTGCATTTGCACATTTTTCCCAGCAAGGAGTGTTGTCTCCAAGGGTTAGAAGGGCTGGATTCATCTCTTTTTCATGGATAGTGTAGGACCCACTGATAATGGGGTACTTTGACGCAGTAGTGGGCTTGAGCACGATATGGCCATATGGTGGGACCAAACCCCCATTTTTATTTATGGACTCTCTTCAGATTTGGTAGTAATTTCTTTTGCATTTGCGCGCTATTCTTTTTTAATATACATGTCTTTTGGTTCATAGATGCAGCAGCTTTGGAAATACATGGGTATGCTCCCCCAAATTTTTTGCCTGTTTATTATGTATTCGGTCTGACCAGACTATCGAGGTTGAGCAGCCCTCCCCACCCCCCACATACACCTGTACTCAATCAGTGTCCACCATCAAATGGATATAGGAGGAGTCCCCTGTAGTGCATTTGCACATTTTTCCCAGCAAGGAGTGTTGTCTCCAAGGGTTAGAAGGGCTGGATTCATCTCTTTTTCATGGATAGTGTAGGACCCACTGATAATGGGGTACTTTGACGCAGTAGTGGGCTTGAGCACGATATGGCCATATGGTGGGACCAAACCCCCATTTTTATTTATGGACTCTCTTCAGATTTGGTAGTAATTTCTTTTGCATTTGCGCGCTATTCTTTTTTAATATACATGTCTTTTGGTTCATAGCTGCAGCAGCTTTGGAAATACATGGGTATGCTCCCCCAAATTTTTTGCCTGTTTATTATGTATTCGGTCTGACCAGACTATCGAGGTTGAGCAGCCCTCCCCACCCCCCACATACACCTGTACTCAATCAGTGTCCACCATCAAATGGATATAGGAGGAGTCCCCTGTAGTGCATTTGCACATTTTTCCCAGCAAGGAGTGTTGTCTCCAAGGGTTAGAAGGGCTGGATTCATCTCTTTTTCATGGATAGTGTAGGACCCACTGATAATGGGGTACTTTGACGCAGTAGTGGGCTTGAGCACGATATGGCCATATGGTGGGACCAAACCCCCATTTTTATTTATGGACTCTCTTCAGATTTGGTAGTAATTTCTTTTGCATTTGCGCGCTATTCTTTTTTAATATACATGTCTTTTGGTTCATAGCTGCAGCAGCTTTGGAAATACATGGGTATGCTCCCCCAAATTTTTTGCCTGTTTATTATGTATTCGGTCTGACCAGACTATCGAGGTTGAGCAGCCCTCCCCACCCCCCACATACACCTGTACTCAATCAGTGTCCACCATCAAATGGATATAGGAGGAGTCCCCTGTAGTGCATTTGCACATTTTTCCCAGCAAGGAGTGTTGTCTCCAAGGGTTAGAAGGGCTGGATTCATCTCTTTTTCATGGATAGTGTAGGACCCACTGATAATGGGGTACTTTGACGCAGTAGTGGGCTTGAGCACGATATGGCCATATGGTGGGACCAAACCCCCATTTTTATTTATGGACTCTCTTCAGATTTGGTAGTAATTTCTTTTGCATTTGCGCGCTATTCTTTTTTAATATACATGTCTTTTGGTTCATAGCTGCAGCAGCTTTGGAAATACATGGGTATGCTCCCCCAAATTTTTTGCCTGTTTATTATGTATTCGGTCTGACCAGACTATCGAGGTTGAGCAGCCCTCCCCACCCCCCACATACACCTGTACTCAATCAGTGTCCACCATCAAATGGATATAGGAGGAGTCCCCTGTAGTGCATTTGCACATTTTTCCCAGCAAGGAGTGTTGTCTCCAAGGGTTAGAAGGGCTGGATTCATCTCTTTTTCATGGATAGTGTAGGACCCACTGATAATGGGGTACTTTGACGCAGTAGTGGGCTTGAGCACGATATGGCCATATGGTGGGACCAAACCCCCATTTTTATTTATGGACTCTCTTCAGATTTGGTAGTAATTTCTTTTGCATTTGCGCGCTATTCTTTTTTAATATACATGTCTTTTGGTTCATAGCTGCAGCAGCTTTGGAAATACATGGGTATGCTCCCCCAAATTTTTTGCCTGTTTATTATGTATTCGGTCTGACCAGACTATCGAGGTTGAGCAGCCCTCCCCACCCCCCACATACACCTGTACTCAATCAGTGTCCACCATCAAATGGATATAGGAGGAGTCCCCTGTAGTGCATTTGCACATTTTTCCCAGCAAGGAGTGTTGTCTCCAAGGGTTAGAAGGGCTGGATTCATCTCTTTTTCATGGATAGTGTAGGACCCACTGATAATGGGGTACTTTGACGCAGTAGTGGGCTTGAGCACGATATGGCCATATGGTGGGACCAAACCCCCATTTTTATTTATGGACTCTCTTCAGATTTGGTAGTAATTTCTTTTGCATTTGCGCGCTATTCTTTTTTAATATACATGTCTTTTGGTTCATAGCTGCAGCAGCTTTGGAAATACATGGGTATGCTCCCCCAAATTTTTTGCCTGTTTATTATGTATTCGGTCTGACCAGACTATCGAGGTTGAGCAGCCCTCCCCACCCCCCACATACACCTGTACTCAATCAGTGTCCACCATCAAATGGATATAGGAGGAGTCCCCTGTAGTGCATTTGCACATTTTTCCCAGCAAGGAGTGTTGTCTCCAAGGGTTAGAAGGGCTGGATTCATCTCTTTTTCATGGATAGTGTAGGACCCACTGATAATGGGGTACTTTGACGCAGTAGTGGGCTTGAGCACGATATGGCCATATGGTGGGACCAAACCCCCATTTTTATTTATGGACTCTCTTCAGATTTGGTAGTAATTTCTTTTGCATTTGCGCGCTATTCTTTTTTAATATACATGTCTTTTGGTTCATAGCTGCAGCAGCTTTGGAAATACATGGGTATGCTCCCCCAAATTTTTTGCCTGTTTATTATGTATTCGGTCTGACCAGACTATCGAGGTTGAGCAGCCCTCCCCACCCCCCACATACACCTGTACTCAATCAGTGTCCACCATCAAATGGATATAGGAGGAGTCCCCTGTAGTGCATTTGCACATTTTTCCCAGCAAGGAGTGTTGTCTCCAAGGGTTAGAAGGGCTGGATTCATCTCTTTTTCATGGATAGTGTAGGACCCACTGATAATGGGGTACTTTGACGCAGTAGTGGGCTTGAGCACGATATGGCCATATGGTGGGACCAAACCCCCATTTTTATTTATGGACTTTCTTCAGATTTGGTAGTAATTTCTTTTGCATTTGCGCGCTATTCTTTTTTAATATACATGTCTTTTGGTTCATAGCTGCAGCAGCTTTGGAAATACATGGGTATGCTCCCCCAAATTTTTTGCCTGTTTATTATGTATTCGGTCTGACCAGACTATCGAGGTTGAGCAGCCCTCCCCACCCCCCACATACACCTGTACTCAATCAGTGTCCACCATCAAATGGATATAGGAGGAGTCCCCTGTAGTGCATTTGCACATTTTTCCCAGCAAGGAGTGTTGTCTCCAAGGGTTAGAAGGGCTGGATTCATCTCTTTTTCATGGATAGTGTAGGACCCACTGATAATGGGGTACTTTGACGCAGTAGTGGGCTTGAGCACGATATGGCCATATGGTGGGACCAAACCCCCATTTTTATTTATGGACTTTCTTCAGATTTGGTAGTAATTTCTTTTGCATTTGCGCGCTATTCTTTTTTAATATACATGTCTTTTGGTTCATAGCTGCAGCAGCTTTGGAAATACATGGGTATGCTCCCCCAAATTTTTTGCCTGTTTTTTATGATCATATGTTTTATTTAAATGTGCTCACTATATAAATACACAAAATCTCATGTGAGCTGCCAGAGCCCTCACTGTAAATTCCTACCACTGGTTGGTGGTTATCTGCTGATTCGCCTGGTTTGGATGTTTAACCACTTCTGGACTGGAAGGTTTTACCCCCTTAATGACCAGACCATTTTTTGCAATTCGGGAGTTATTTAACGGACAATTGCGTAGTCGTGCGACGCTGCACCCAAATGAAATTGACGTCCTTTTTTTCCCCACAAATAGAGCTTTCTTTTGGTGGTATTTGATCACCTGTGCGATTTTAATTTTTTGCGCTATAAACAAAAAAAGAGGGACAATTCTGGAAAAAATATATATATTTTTCCCATTCTGCTATATAAAATTCCCCCCACAAAATTTTAAAAATCAACATTTTTCATCCTTTTAGGCCAATTTGTATTCTGCTACATATTTTTGGTAAAAAAAATCTCAATAAGCGTATTTTGATTGGTTTTCGCAAAAGTTATTGCGTCTTCAAACTAGGGGAAAGATTTATGTCATTTTTATTTATTTATTTTTTTTACTAGTAATGGCGGCGATCTGCGATTTTTAGCAGGACTGCGACATTGCGGCGGACAGATCGGACCCCTAACTGACATTTTTGACACTTTTGGGGGGACCAGTGACATTACTACAGTAATCAGTGCTAAATAATATGCACTGTACTGTACAGGAAGTGCAGAATTATTAGGCAAATTAGTATTTTGACCACATCATCCTCTTTATGCATGTTGTCTTACTCCAAGCTGTATAGGCTTGAAAGCCTACTACCAATTAAGCATATTATGTGATGTGCATCTCTGTAATGAGAAGGGGTGTGGTCTAATGACATCAACACCCTATATCAGGTGTGCATAATTATTAGGCAACTTCCTTTCCTTGGGCAAAATGGCTCAAAAGAAGGACTTGACAGGCTCAGAAAAGTAAAAAATAGTGAGATATCTTGCAGAGGGATGCAGCACTCTTAAAATTGCAAAGCTTCTGAAGCGTGATCATCGAACAATCAAGCATTTCATTCAAAATAGTCAACAGGGTCGCAAGAAGCGTGTGGAAAAACCAAGGCGCAAAATAACAGCCCATGAACTGAGAAAAGTCAAGCGTGCAGCTGCCAAGATGCCACTTGCCACCAGTTTGGCCATATTTCAGAGCTGCAACATCACTGGAGTGCCCAAAAGCACAAGGTGTGCAATACTCAGAGACATGGCCAAGGTAAGAAAGGCTGAAAGACGACCACCACTAAACAAGACACACAAGCTGAAACGTCAAGACTGGGCCAAGAAATATCTCAAGACTGATTTTTCAAAGGTTTTATGGACTGATGAAATGAGAGTGAGTCTTGATGGGCCAGATGGATGGGCCCGTGGCTGGATTGGTAAAGGGCAGGGAGCTCCAGTCCGACTCAGACGCCAGCAAGGTGGAGGTGGAGTACTGGTTTGGGCTGGTATCATCAAAGATGAGCTTGTGGGGCCTTTTCGGGTTGGGGATGGAGTCAAGCTCAACTCCCAGTCCTACTGCCAGTTTCTGGAAGACACCTTCTTCAAGCAGTGGTACAGGAAGAAGTCTGCATCCTTCAAGAAAAACATGATTTTCATGCAGGGCAATGCTCCATCACACGCGTCCAAGTACTCCACAGCGTGGCTGGCAGACTTGTATAAAGTACTCGAAATTTCTACTTGAGTAAAAGTACAAGTGCTCGATCAAAAAATTACTTGAGTAGAAGTGGAAGTGCTCGCAGAAAAAGTTACTTAAGTAGAAGTACTAAAGTATTCAACATTTTTTTTACTTAAGTATTGCAAGTAGTTTTTTCAAAAAATTTGCTACTTAAGTACTAAAAGTAAAAAGTACCAGTAGTTTTGAAAAAAAAATTCTACTCAAGTACTGAAAGTAGAAGTACAAGTACTGTGTTATGTAGTTATTAAAGAAAGAAGTCAAAAGTATGAACATCATATTGTTTTTATTATTTCAAATGATTTATTCAAATGATTAACCTGTGTTTGTTAGTAGTTTCTTGATGCACTTTAAGCGCTATAGCACCATTTATTTGTTTGTTTCATATTTTCTTTTTATTGGAAAGATTTGGTATAGCAGCTTTTATTATACACAGCCTTTATTTTCGTATGTGCTGATTTACAAATGACATTATACACATTTTTTTGAGCTTTATGCAACCTGCCATCTACTGTTCTGGCAGTGGTAATTTTTTTTAAAAGTAACGAGTAACTATGCAGCACAAAAAAAAAATACTTGAGTAGAAGTATCGAAATCATCGAAAAAATGTAGTGAAGTAAAAGTAGAAGTAGGAGAAAAAAATTCTACTCTAGGAAAGTACAGATACCGCATTTTGGTACTTAAGTACAGTACTTAAGTAGTTCTACTTCGTTACTATACATCTCTGGTGGCTGGCAAGAAAGGGTATAAAAGAAGAAAAGCTAATGACATGGCCTCCTTGTTCACCTGATCTGAACCCCATTGAGAACCTGTGGTCCATCATCAAATGTGAGATTTACAAGGAGGGAAAACAGAACACCTCTCTGAACAGTGTCTGGGAGGCTGTGGTTGCTGCTGCACGCAATGTTGATGGTGAACAGATCAAAACACTGACAGAATCCATGGATGGCAGGCTTTTGAGTGTCCTTGCAAAGAAAGGTGGCTATATTGGTCACTGATTTGTTTTTGTTTTGTTTTTGAATGTCAGAAATGTATATTTGTGAATGTTGAGATGTTATATTGGTTTCACTGGTAAAAATAAATAATTGAAATGGGTATACTGTATATTTGATTTTTGTTAAGTTGCCTAATAATTATGCACAGTAATAGTCACCTGCACACACAGATATCCCCCTAAAATAGCTAAAACTAAAAACAAACTAAAAACTACTTCCAAAAATAGTCAGCTTTGATATTAATGAGTTTTTTGGGTTCATTGAGAACATGGTTGTTGTTCAATAATAAAATGAATCCTCAAAAATACTCATTTGCCTAATAATTCTGCACTCCCTGTAATAATGACACTGGCAGGGAAGGGGTTAACACCAGGGAGCGAACAAAGGGTTAAGTGTGAGCATGGGGTAGTGTTTTCTAGCTGTAGGGGGGAGGGACTTGTGAAATGACCATAGAGAGCTGTGATCCTATATAGGAAGAACACAGGCGCTATGTAATCATTTCAGAGAGAACAGCAGCCTGTGGATCGGCATCCCCGCTGCCTAGAGGAACGCCCCCAGCACTGTTACCGCAAACTGACGTACCTATACGTTGATTCACGCAGCTGAGCCAGCCTGCCGCAGTATATACGCTATGGGCGGTCGGCAAGTGGTTAAAAATACTTTTCATCTACTGCATTAAATTTCCTTGGTTTCCACCATTGTAGCTCTTGTCCTCAACCTTACCCAATTAATTTATTTATAGTTAATTATTTAAATAAACAAATAAATTAATTATAATTAATTTATAGACAGAAGGATTTGAGGCAGCCTACATCTACAGACGATCTGTGGTTAGTTCTCCATAATGTTTAGAAAAATCTACCTGTCAAGTTCCTTCAAAAACTGTGTGCAAATGTACCTAGAATTGATGCTGGTTTGGAGCTAAAGTGTAGTCACACCAAATATTGATTTGGTTTCAATTTTTCTTCTGTTCGCAACTTTGCATTTTGTAAACTTAAAAAATAAACAATTAAAATAATATATTGTTGCTTTACAGCATTTCTTCACACCTGCCTAAAACTTTAGCAGAGTACTGTATGTAAATTTTGAAAAAGAAAATGTATGTATTTTCATAGGTATGAATAGACCCATAAAACCTGTTTGTTTACTCTGTAAATCTTATCAAAACTTAAAGAAAAAAAATCTTCCAGAGAAAATCTGGTTTCCTGACAGACTCCATGACAGCATTGGTTTTGGGTTTAGCCCCGCTTCCAATCCTATGTTAAAGGACCCCACTCCCATAGATATTTGCTCCTGTTCAGCATCCGTGTCACTTTTTTGTCTTCCTCAGGAGCACCTATATGGTACACTGTTCCTACCAAAGGTGGAAGTTCGGATTAAGGCCAGGCAAGCAGCAACCGAGGGAGACGAGTCGCTAAACTCCTATAGGCTCTTGTTATTAGCAGGGTATAGAGTGGGCAATGGAAGAAGTGCTAAATGCCTGGTCACTGACTGGCATGTGATTTGTTGGCTAAATAGCCCAGTTGCTGCGGGTGGCCGTATTTGCAGGAGTGGTAAGACATACCTTCCATGGCAGCAGCTTCTTATGTATAAACCTTTGATGAGTGTATTTTTCTCCTCTCCTCCTTCTTCCTCTTCCCTGGTGCTTGGCCATCGCGGCTGGTTCTGCATTTGCATTCCAAGCCGCCGCTGTGTCTTCTGCCTCGGTATTAAGGCTTGGTTGCCCGTGTGCAGTAGCGGCAGGATGGCGCGGTCACGCATGCACAGTGCATCGCCAAGTGGCTTCGGCAATGACGTCAGCCAAGGCGCTAATTTCAAAGGAATACTGTCCTGGCAGCCTGTGGGAATGATCGTGGGCCAGGCAGCGACTGTCCCCATCTCCAGAAAGGTGGTAGCAAGGTAGGGATGGAAGCCTCACCGCCCTCCTGTGGCCAGCCCTCTCACAGCAGGTACTTTGTGGGGTTATGTGCTGGGGTACGGCTGTGGTGAGTGCTGGGGGGGGCGGTGGATCATGTCCCCTGCTACCTGTGTGTTTCTTTCTCTTTTTTTTTTTTTGAAGCCCTTCTAGGTCTGATCTTCAATGCACTGCATGTATAGAAGACGGTCATTCAAAATCGCAACACCGGCACTCTTCCTCAAGGTCCAGGTCCCCTTCTGGCTCAAGGTGCCACAGTAGGGACCCAGCCTCCTTACCCGGATCCTCATGTCACCCAGACAAGACAAGGTGCTGGAGATGCAGCTCTCGGGTTCCAATTGGGAGATCTCTGTGTGATCGCTGTTTTTCCCAGGCTGCAGGTGAAAGAGGTAGCTAGGACCAACAGCTAGAATCCATGGTGAAATGGGTCCTTAAGGATTCTGTAAGCGAATTAGGAGTTAGCCATGTCCAGAGTCTGGCCTTGGATCCTCCACACTCTCCGTCCAGAGAAGCACAGGGCCAAGACACCTTGTAGTCATCACAATCAAACCGCCCTTCGGCCATGTTCTCAGACAGTGATTCGGAAGTAGAAGATCCCTGTCTGGGCTTTGACTTTGGCCTAGTTCGCTGGGAGAAGTCATCACGGACGAGTGGAGTAAGATGGAAAGGAAAAACTCCAAGCTCCCGAAGATGTCGAAACTGTATCCCTTGAAAGAGAAAGAAGTGACAACATCTGGAGTCTCCGCCTCTTCTAGACCCGGCTGTGATGAGGCTCGTAAAGCATGTGACCCTTCCTTTAGAGGATACAGTGTCATTCAAAGACCCTCTGGACAGACGTATTGACTCCGACTTCAAGCTAGTCTATTTAACAGCCGGCATGGCTTGGAAAATGGCCTTAGTCCTAGCAGCAATGTGCAAAGCGATGGAGATATGGGCAGACAACGTGGATGAGACCCTTAGGAGCGTCTCGGAAGAAATGGCCAGAAGCTCTCCTATTCAGGAGCTGAAGATGGCCTCGACCTTCTTGGGAGAGGCTTCCATCGACATCATTTGCCTGGTGGCCCAGGTTAGGCTCTCCTCAGTTACCGCTAAGCGTGCCCTTTGGCTTGGGCCTTGGGTGACTGACCCTGCATCCAAGCAGGTGTGGTGCCGTATCCCATTTAAGGGTTCTTTCCTCTTCGGTAATAAGTTAGATAGCACCATAACTCGTGCAATGGGTGGTAGGTCGAGGTTCCTAACCCAAGAATCAGAAAAGGGCTCAACCCAGGAAGCAGTTTTCAGATTGTGCTAGGGAGGCACGTAGCTACAAGCCCGGCAGGGAGTTGAAAAGAAGCAGGAAGTCAAGACAGTGTTCTTTTAGGAAACCCCCCAAGAGTGGTTCTATTGGGGACCGAGAGGCCACCAAGTCTTTTTGAGATTGGGCCTGCTCAGAAATGTCAGGTGGGGGCTCGTCTAATCCGCTTTCAGCATGTGTGGGCAGCCTCAATTCGGGACTCCTGGACCATCAGGACGGTTTCTTATGGTCATACCTGGGCTTTCAGCAGCATTCCCCGGTTTAGGTTCGTTCTCACTTCTCTGCACTTTTCAACAGAAAAAAGGCAAACGCATCTATCCTACGTGGAATCCCTGGCATCACAGGGTGCCGCCATTCCCATCTCGGAAGATGAGTGGAGGCAAGGAATCTATTCACCTCTCTTCATGGTGCAAAAAAAGAATGGTACTTGGAGGCCTGTGATAGATCTTACCCATCTAAATCAGTTTATCAGGGGGCAGAGGTTCAAGATGGAGACACTACTAACAATCCAGCAGTCGGTCCACCTGGGGGATTGGCTAGCATCAATAGACCTAAGAGACGCTTATTTCAATGTTCCCGTTGCAAGGAACTTCCAACTGTATCTCTGGCTTGCCATTGGGCAGTCTTACCTACAATTCACCTGTCTCCTCCTTCAGGCTTTCCATATCGCGTTGTGCGTTTTCGAAAGTTTTGTTGTAGCCTTGATTAAACTCAACTGTTTTCGGCTCCATCGTTACTTAGATGACCTTCTCCCCCTGTCTCAAGACAAGAGTCAACTTGTGGAGCATCTGGGTCAAGTCATTACCACTCTCCAGGAGTTCGGTTGGCTCTTAAACATGGAAAAGAGTCATTTAGATCCCACACAGTCCCTCGTATTTCTCAGGGCTCAGTTTCACACGGCGAAAGGCACCATTTCTCTGCCCAAGGAGAAAATTTCAGTGGTCCGAGACAGGATACTTCTTGCTCTCTTTTCCTCTCATCTCCATGCCCAGCAGTGTCTAAAGGTCATTGGGACCATAATTGCCACACCTTCCATGGTGAAATGGGCTTTGTGGAGAATGCGGCCCTTCCAGAGAGGTTTCCTCCAGCAGTGGAAAACAAAAAACATGGACCAACGCATCTTCCTAAGATTTATAGCAGTGGGGTCCCATAGGATAGGATTGGAGGTAGGGCTAAACCCAAATCGTATGCTGCCATGGAGTCCATCAGGAAAGGAAAATTACGGTAAGTATTTGATAACAATTTTCCATTTTATACACACCAAATTATTTCCGTTTGGGTTTAAACATTCTTTTTCACTATAGGTCTGAAAGCAGACCGTGAGGGAGGCAGCATTACTAAGTAATAATGCGGTGGTATACTGTATATTTATACTTGGTTCCTAATTTTAGTTTTCAGTTTCAACAAATTCCGTGAAATTAAATCTCATGTACTGCGCACACACAGCTCTCTTGTGGACAAAAATGTGACGTTACATAATAACAATTTTGTTAAAATGTGGTATCAATATGCTACCAGATGTCTGAATCCTAGTAGAAATTCAGGAACTACTGACATTTTTATGAGGCTTTCTCTATTGTTAGCAGTGCAAAAATACTCCTCCTGGCTCCCCTATAAATGTTTACTGAGTCCTAAAACTGGCGGTCTTATCACTTCTAAACAGAATTATCTTGCCTTGTATAAATACACAATTGTAACCTTATTCAATATTAACTCACATAATACTTAGGTACTAGTATTAATAAAATACTCTACTACGAAAGGAGTAGAGAGTCTTGCATTCAAAGTAAATTGTCACTTTGTAAAGTGGATTATCAATTAGCAAACGAGGTGAAACAAATTCAAAATTACCTTTGCAAAGAATACCCAATGATATGCAATGGAAATTATGAAAAAATAATTTTTGCACATTCATGATCAAGTCAGCACACCTTAACTCCGTTGACTAAGGTAAGTCGAAATTCACTTTAAACTGTGTACTTAACGGTCACCCATTCTGGATTCTAACATCTAGAGCCAAACTCCTTGTAGATTAAGGTAACCGTTTGCCCTGTTCTAATCATCAGTGCTAGATTTAAAAATGCAGGCTGTCTCTTTAAGCCTTTCTGCATCCATCCTTGGCTGGCCTTGAGTGGCTATGACATCATGTTTCAGTAATGTGATAGTAGGGTATCCAGAGCTGTTTAGGGTAGGAGAGGAGCAACAAAAGTTAGTTCGCCTTGGGGGGCAGGAAATATAAATCAAGTGCTGAGGCTCAGAACTGTCAAGCTACACAGCGATTTATGCAGGTATCAATAATATTTGGCAACAACACTTGGATAAAATGAACGTATAAAGTTTAGGAACCTCTATACCAGCCTCTGTTTAACCAGGGTGCCCAGAAGCCTTGGTAAAATGTCTTAAAATTGACCACAAATTGTATATAAGCTAGCAGGTGGATCAAGCCTGCATTTTAGTTACACAAAGCCACAGGATTTAGTTGTGCATTACAACCATCTAATCGTCCATGTCCTAATAACCAATGATGTCATTAGTTGATAAAGTGGGCATCAGACACTGTACAGCATCCTTGTTTGGTCTTCCCCTACCCCTTTCCATTAGCAATGGGGTTACATTAGCTGAGTGAGGTAGAGAAACTGAAGAAGATAAACATTGGAATACTAGTCAGTGCCAGTGTGCTTTGGAAGAATAAATCACCTCTAATGTTGGGTGTCCTATGTGTGTGGAGGCTTCTGCATGACGTAGAACTATTCATTTTGTTTTTTTACGTTTTAGAATGGGGTGACTTGAGATTGTGCAGTATTTAAAAGGGTGATTGACTGAAAAAAAAAAGGCTTAGAAACACTACCTAATACAATTGCAATAAAAAAAAAAAAAAAAAAAAGAATTCTGTATTACTGAACGATTTTAATTGGAAATGATGCCTGTTCTGATCTGTCCTTAATGGTTTTGCTCAGGGACCCATCACACGTACTATGGGTACAACATTCCAATTTACAGAAAAACAGGCGTCATATTCTTTGCATTACTTTAATCTTTTTTCTCTTTGTTATATTTGCATTTTTTTTGCTGCCCATATCCTATTTTAACTACTGTTTGAAAATGAGATACAGTATCTCACAAAAGTGAGTACACCCCTCACATTTTTGTAAATATTTTATTATAACTTTTCATTTGACAACTCTGAAGAAATGACACTTTTCTACAATATAAATTAGTGAGTGTACAGCTTGTCTATAACAGTGTACATTTGCTTTCCCCTCAAAATAACTCAACACACAGCCATTAATGTCTAAGCCGCTGGCAACAAAAGTGAGTACACCCCTAGCAAAAAATGTCCAAATTGGGCCCAAAGTGTCAATATTTTATGTGTCCGCCATTATTTTCCAGCACTGCCTTAACCCTCTTGGGCATGGAGTTCACCAAAGCTTTACAGGTTGCCACTGGAGTCCTCACCCACATGACAACATCACGGAGCTGGTGGATGTTAGAGACCTTGCGCTCCTCTGCCTTCCATTTGAGGATGCCCCACAGATGCTCAATAGGGTTTAGGTCTTTAGACCTGCTTGGCCAGTCCATCGCTTTTACCCTCGGCTTCTTTAGCAAGGCAGTGGTCATCTTGGAGGTGTGTTTGGGGTCGTTATCATGTTGGAATAGAGCCCTGCGGCCCAGTCTCCGAAGGGAGGGGATCATGCTCTGCTTCAGTATGTCACAGTACATTTTGGCATTCATGGTTCACTCAATAAACTGTAGCTCCCCAGTGCCAGCAGCACTTATGCAGCGCCAGACCATGACACTCCCACCACCATGCTTGACTGTAGGCAAGACACATTTGTCTTTGTACTCCTCACCTAGTTGCCGCGACACACGCTTGACACCATCTGAACCAAATAACTTTATCTTGGTCAAATGAGACCCCAGGACATGGCTCCAGTAATCCATGTCCTTATTCTGCTTGTCTTCAGCAAACTGTTTTCAAGCTTTCTTGTGCATCATCTTTAGAAGAGGCTTCCTTCTGGGATGACAGCAATGCAGACCAATTTGATGCAGTGTGCGGCGTGTGGTCTGAGCACTGACAGGCTGACCCCCCCACCCCTTCAACCTCTGCAGAAATGCTGGCAGCACTCATAAGTCTATTTCCCAAAGACAACCTCTGGATATGATGCTGAGAATGTGCACTCACCTTCTTTGGTCAAACATGGCGAGGCCTGTTCCGAGTGGAACCTGTCCTGGCAAACCGCTTTATGGTCTTGGCCACCGTGCTGCTGCTCAGTTTCAGGGTCTTGAAAATCTTCTTATAGCCTAGGCCATCTTTATGTAGAGCAACAATTCATTTTTCAGATCCTCAGAGAGTTCTTTGCTATGAGGTGCCATGTTGAACTTCCAGTGACCAGTAGGACAGAGTGAGAACGATAACACCAAATTTAACACACCTGCTCCCCATTCACCCTTGAGACCTTGTAACACTAACGAGTCACATGCCACCGGGGAGGGAAAATGGCTAATTGGGCCCAATTTGGACACTTTCACTTAGGGGTGTACTCACTTTTGTTGCCAGCAGTTTAGACATTAATAGCTGTGTGTTGAGTTATTTTGTGGGGGCAGCAAATTTACACTGTTATACAAGCTGTACACTCATTACTTTACATTATAGCAAAGTTTCATTTCTTCAGTGTTGTTACATGAAAAGATATAATAAAATATTTACAAAAATGTGAGATACTGTACATAGCACTGAAATGCATAATTTGTGAAGTTTACGTAGAGCTATTCAGGGAGCATTCTTCACAGACAACTGCCTAAGCATCACGCAGCTCAAATCAGGCAACTGCATCTTCTCCTGGTTAACGAAACAAAAACAAAACTGACGTATGCAGTGCTGAAAGAGCCCAGGGTGTGGAATCCTAGAATCATAGCCTGCAGCACACGCACGCAAACCCTACAACGCATTAAATAAAAGCCAGCTCTACTCCCCTAGGAAAGACAACAGAGGCCCTCAGCGTGCAGGACTGCAGCAGCGTTCTGTGGCCTACACCTCTAACTGGAAATACCACTACAAGCTAGTCATCAGTTCCAGCTGATGAAGTAACTTCAACTTGTCTTCTGAGACAAGAAAGCAGTAAAAGCACTCAGCAGATGATTGCTTAACTGAATATTCCTGAGCATAAAAACAAAAAAAAAAAACCCTGATATATATATATATATATATATATATATATATATATATATATATATATATATATATATATATATTTATGTATGCAAATACATTATACAGTATACTGATCAACCATAATGTTATGACCACTGACAGGTAAAGTTAAAATCATTGATTATGTCACTACAATGGCATCTAAAAAGGAGTGGGATAAATTAGGCATCAAGTGAACAGGTTGTCCCTCAAGTTGATGTGTTAAAAGCAAAAAAATGGACAAGTAGGCCAAATTGTAATGGCTAGATTACTTGGCCACATCATCTCCAAAACTACAGCTCTTATGGGATGTTCCCAGTCTGCAGTGGTCAAGACCTACCAAAAGTGGTCCAAGGAAGGAAAATGGATAAACCGGTAACAGGGTCACGGGAGGCCAAGACTCATTGATGCACATGGGGAAAGAAGACTGACCAACAGAACAGAACAGCTACTGTAGCTCAAATTGTGGAAAAGTCAATGCTGGTTCTGATAGAAAGGTGTCAGAACACACAGTGCATCGCAGTTTGTTGCATATGTGGCTGTGTAGCCACAGACTGGTCAGAGTGCTCTTGCTGGCCCATGTCCACACCCAAAAATGCCTACAATGGGCACCTGAGCATCAGAACTGAACCACGGACCAATGGAAGAAGGTGGCCTTCTCTGATGAATCACATTTTCTTTTACATCATGTGAATGGCTGGATGCATGTGCTTTGCTTACTTAGGGAAGAGATAGTACCAGGATGCAGTATGGGAAGAAGGTAAGTCAGCAGAGGCACTGTGATGCTTTGGGCAATGTTCTGCTGGGAAACCTTGGATCCTGCCATTCATGTGGATGTTAGTTTGAAATGACCACCTTATTAAATAGTCTTGCTGACCAAGTACGCCCTTTCATGGAAATTATATTCCCTGATGACAGTGGCCTCTTTCAACAGAAAAATACACCTTGCCAGACTACAAAATGGTTCAAGAGTGACTTGAGAAATTCAGCGAGTTTGAGGTATTTACTTGGCCTCCAAATTCTCCAGATCTCAATACAGTCAAGCATCTGTGGGATGTGCTGGAAAAACAGGGCCAATCCATGGATGCCCCACCTCGCATTTACAAGAATTAAAGAATCTGCTACTAATGGCTTGGTGTCAGATACCACAGCATACCTTCAGAGGTCTAGTGGAGTCCATGCCTCGACGAGTCAAGACTATTTTCAAAGCAATATTAGGTGGGTGGACATAAAGTTATAATATATATATATATATATATATATATATATATATATATATATATATATATTCACACACAGTATATATACACACAGTACTGTACAAAAAGTGTTAGGCAGGTGTGAAACAATGCTGTACATTAATACATTAAGAATGCTTTCAGAAATTGAAGTGTTAATAGTTTATTTGTATCAATTAACAAAATGAAAAGTTAATGAACAGAGGAGAGATGAAAATCAAATCAATATTTGGTGTAACCACAATTTGTCTTTAAACCAGCATCAATTCTTCTAGGCACACTTTCACACAGTTTTTGAAGAAACTTGGCAGGTAAGTCATTACAAACATCTTGGAGAACTAACCATCTATCTTCTGTCGATGTAGGCTGCCTCAGATCCTTCTGTCTTTTCATGTATTCCCAGACAGACTCAAGGATGATGAGATCAGGGCTCTGTGGAGGCCAAACCATCACTTTCAGGACTCCTTGTTCTTCTTTATGCTGAAGATATTTATGACATTGGTTGTATGTTTGGGAGAGTTGTCCTGCTGTAGAATAAATGTGGGGCCAGTCACACACCTCCCTGATGGTATGGCATGCTAGATAAATATCTGCCTGTATTTCTCAGCATTGAGGACACAATTGATCCTGACCAAATCTCCAACTCCATTTGCATAAATGCAACCTCAAACTTGCAAGGAAGCTCCCCCATGCTTCACTGTTGCCTGCAGGCACCTATTATTGCAGGAAGATTTGAGGTTGTGTATATCTACAGATGATCTGTGGTTAGTTATCCAAGATGTACCTGTGTACCTGTCAAGTTCCTTTAAAAACTGTGTGCACGTGTACCTAGAAGAATTGATGCTGGTTTGAAGCCATGGGGTAGTCACACCAAATATTGATTTGATTTAGATTTTTCTTCTGTTCGCTCACTTTGCATTTAGCAAAATGATAAATAATAAAAAATGTAAATATATATTTTTTAAAGCATTCTTACTTTTACAGCATTTCTTCACATCTGCCTAAAACTTTTGCACCAATCAGATTTAACCTTGCTCTACAAGATGATAGAAACTAAAATCTTAAATATCATCAACATGAATGGGGACTTGACCTCTGTTTGACCGTATGCTAAAATTGCTGCACGAGAGCAGTCATTACAAAGTGCCTAAGATTACTTTGGTATAGAGGCCTTGACTGCTTGAGGCTCAAATATAAGCAAGAAATGGTACTAAGCTCCCCCCCACCCACCTTCTGTCCAGTATGTTGCTTGCCAATAAAGTACCACCATTGGACAGGGGGCCAGTGAGTAGGTGGAAGGGGGCTTAGCACAGTGGGTGATCAGTACTCTAGGGCAGCCTGTTTAGATAATAAGAGTGGAGAACAGGTTTGGCTTAAAGTCCTAATATTTAATACAAGATTTTTGGCTTATACAATCTAAGTTTGTTCTCAAACTACAGCTTCTAAATGAATTAGATGGGTGACAGAAAATCCTATCAAATAGAATAAACAGTACCATGTCAGTGGTCATGAATAGGGATGATCGAACTTTTGAAAAGTTTGGTTCGACCAGAACACCCGAATTCCCCGAAAAGTTCGGTTCGGATTCCAGAACCCCATTGAAATCAATGGGACCCGAACTTCTGGAATCAAAAAACACAATTTTGAAGCCCTAAAACCCAATTAATGCCCCTAAAAAGTGCCTAGGGTTCTGGGTCATGCCCCAAGGACTATGAATCAGGCAAAAAAAAGTTCTTAAAAATTGTCGTTTTTGATAGAGAGCCAATTATTGTAAAAATTATTGAAAAAAAAATAATTTCAGTAGCGCAGGGATGGTGTTACCCTCCTTTCACACCTGGGCGTTTTTGTTTCAGGCGTTTTTCAGGCGTTTTTCGGGCATTTTTTGAAGGCGTTTGGAGGCAGGCATGACATCTGAACTTCTGTATAGAGGTATATATATATGTGTGTGTGTGTATGTATATATATATATATAAATGTCTATGTATGTATGTATATATATATATATATATATATATATATATATATATATGCTAAACTACACTACGGTCACCCTGACATGGAAGAGTTCGGTCACCCTGGTATGGCAGGCAGAGTCAGCTAAACTACACTACGGTCACCCTGACATGGCAGAGTTCGGTCACCCTGACATGGCAGAGTCAGTTCACCCTAAACTACACTATGGTCACCCTGACATGGTAGAGTCAGGTCACCTAAACTACACTACGGTCACCATGACACTTAAAGGTATCCCTACAAAAACTAGATTGTTGAATCTAACTATAGTGGTATATAGTACCCTAACTACACTGCATATCCCTTTCCTCACAATAATAATTGCAAAATGACACTGGAGCTTTACAAGCAGCAGGAGAAACACAAATGCTTCCACTCTCTTCCACAGCCCCTGTATTACAGTGCTAGAGGTTTGGCGGGGCTATGTTATATACTGGGGGGTGTATTCACTACTGATTGGCCTCTGGACCCCGTAGTCACTCTAATCACATTCCTAGCAGACTCCTGCCCCCTAAATTGGCTTTTACTGACATTTCTGGGCCAATCACGGGCTTTTAAAGCCCAGTTCCTGTCCCATTGCATTTTGGTCGGTTCTGGTGGCCGAATTCCGAACTTTTACCGCAAAAAGTTCGGAATTCGGCCGAATTTCGAACAGCCAATGTTCGGGTCGAACCGATGGTCGACCCGAACCGTTCGATCATCCCTAGTCATGAACAGTATTGCTCGTATGGTTCACAAACCACAGATAAAAAGTACTGAACAGTGCAGACATACACCTGTACTTGATGCAAAATGAAAAAAAAAAAAAATGGGATTATGCTTAACCCAAACCAACAAACATTTTCACAAATGTTCCTGTTCTGATCCGATCCTACAACTTACAGAGGGAAGGGCAAGCACAAAAAAAAATACTTTTTTTAATTCTTTCACATGTATATGAATGTTAGAGCTATATTTTAATTCGAACATATGAATATTAGAGATATTTGGTGTTTTTCGCAGAAAGTGTTGTCTTATACAATCACATTGGTGATCCAGCATGTGGTGATCTTCAATGCAATAAGCGTTCAGTGGAGTTTTTTTTTTTTTTTTTTTTTTAATTCTGGGTAAAACACCATGACATGTGTTGAATAAAAAATAAACATACTGAAAAATACAGAATAAAAAAAAAAACACACACTTTTTTTCTCCCATGGACAGCTTTTATGTAGCCAATCCTAGCCATAAGCAGTATTGTTCAAAAATGTTGGAATGAAAGTTGCTTTGTTTTGTCTTCCAGTTTGGATATAAAACTCAGAGTAGAGAGATGTGGTAATAATAGATGACTTTGAGATACACTAATTAGATAATTAACAGGTAAGAACTGGGTAGTGTGAACAGAGAACTGTCTATGTGCCCCAAAACTAACAGCACAACTAAATACTGCTAGGTGAGGATGAAGACAATTTACACAGCTCCATAAAATATGTTCAAAATTCACTGGGGAGTGTCTACATCGCCAGCACTCTGCAGAGGAGGAGTGATAAATAGTCGCTAGTCTAGCTGGTATATAGTAGATCCTATGAAGGAATCTGAATTTAATCAGTCTGCCCCTTGCTGATATTAGGTGTTTAAAAGGCTGCTGCTCCCACACGTCCTCCCACTCCTCTCGCTGGACCACAGGCACCTCTATCATCCATGTTTCTCTGCATTTTGTTACTGCAGGGGAATTTTTTTTTAATAATTCTTTGTAAGCTACTGAGAGGATCTTTGGTAGATCCACCTTGGATAGGAGGCTTTCAAGAGCAGAGGGCAAAGCCTCAACCCTGCTATCAAAGAATTGTATTTGAAAAGCATGGCGAATTTGAAAATAATGGAAGTAGTCAGAGTTTGGAAGGTCATGTCTTGTCTTTAATTGATCAAATGTATGAAGATCCCCCTCCCTAGTTATGTCCCCAACTGTCGTAATGCCTTTAGACCTCCATATCATGGGATCAGGTAGACCATAATAATGTGGGAGTTTTGGGTTCATCCAAAGGAGAGAGGAGGGCGAGACCCCAGTGTAGCTAGGGCTGGAAAGTCTCTCCGCCAGCTCCCAGGCTCTGATGGTAGCTTTCATGGAAGTGGTTAGAGGAAGGGTAGATTTGGGTCCCCTAAATAGTGCTAATCACAGACTTTCATAGGAGCCCAATAGTGCCGTGCCACCTCTAGAACAGTTGCAGAGTCTTACTCGTCTCCAACCAGCCAACAGTGGGCAAACACCATATCTTTCTTCAGCTTTAGGCTTGACTGCAAGATCCTTCCCCAGCCTCTCCCCTCAAAGGGTAGAGCGTGACTACCTTCAGCAGGCCTCCCGTCTCTGTGTTTTCCCTGACTAGAATGAGCCCAGAGCTCCATCAATCTTAAATAAGGATGCCAAGAAATCCCTCTACTGGTAGGAGGAGCAACCCTTAAGGGTACCTTTACCTACTTCCACATGCCTACATGCTTTCAGGCCCAATCACTAGCATGTGATCAAATACATAGGAGTGGACGTGATAAGCCTCCTATTTGTTTCAATGGGGCTGCCTACGCAGTTAATTGCGGGAACCCCACTGGGTTTCTCGCATCTAATTGCAGTGTGAGTGCATTTGCAGGTGTGAATGCACCCTAAAGCTGATAAAATACCATTAGAAATATTTTGTTATTTCTGTTTGATAAGTGCAAAAATACCTTTTAATCATGTCACTCTTGTCAGTAATTCAGAGCTATCCTGTGTCCTATGTTATCTGTGTTATCTAACAGAGCACTCCTGGATCTTATCATGGACTACAGAATAATTAAGCCTTTATGTTGTAAAGATCTGAGAGTGGGAGTCATTTAATAGTTTAGTAAGGGGGACTGGACAGGGCTAACACTAAGTTCACAAAAGTCCACAACAGGAGCTGACCTAGAGGTTCACATACCCAAATTAACAGAACCGCTCCAAATTGGCATCTCCTAATGTTCACATACCATCTGGGTGCCACCTCCTGTAGCCCTTCTATACTCCAACATTAAAAGATGGCATCTTTCACAACAACGAACCAATTGGGTCTGTCTGTAATTGTTTTAGGAGGACCATCCATTGCCCTATATGGAGCGGCAGATGTCAACAGACATGTGTCCTTTGACACCCGCCGACATCCAATCCTATTCCCTAAAAACAGATGGGGGATCAGTTCCCCATCAGTCTGGTTAGATCGGATGACAGTTAGTCTGTTTCCATCTGTCCGTCCATAGGGGAAAGCGGGTTTTGTCCGTGTCCGCTCTGCATTAGCAGAGCAGACATGGATCTGTCATCCATCTGCTCAGCAGGGATCAACGGGCAGATTCCCCGCAGAATCCACCAGTCTGAAAGGGGCCAGAGAGTCCCACTACATAATTATCTTGTTCTTGATACTTTATTCTATTGATGATAAAGTACTGTATTTTCTGGCGTATAAGACTACTTTTGAACCTCAAAAAAATCCCCCAAAAATGGGGGGTCGTCTTATACGCCGTGTATAATATCTCCAGGTTAACCTAGGTATAAGTATTACCGTTAGATGTAATCTCTCAAGACACTGGCTGTGTGGGAATCCTGTACCGGTATACCGTATGTACCGTAGCTTTGGCTACATACAGTATACCGCGCTGAGCCAATCAGGGAGAGCGATGTATTCTATTATTGAATGCAAAGCCTGCTCGGATTGACGGAGTAACATCAGCCTGCCTCTCTGACTCTGCCAATCCGAGCAGGCTTTGCATTCAATAATAGAATACATCGCTCACTGTGATTGGCTCAGCACGGTATACTGTATGTAGCCGAAGCTACGGTACATACGGTATACCGGTACAGGATTCCCACACAGCCAGCGTCTTGAGATTACATCTACTGGTAATACTTAGGGTACCTTGGAGATATTATGAGAGATTACATGTATTACCTTGGAGATCTATAAGAAATCTGATGTTTTTCAATGGTGTTGCCTTGCTTCGGAAGGGGGGTAGTCTTATACGGCGAGTATAGCCCAAAACCTATGTTTTAACTTGAAAATTAGGGGTTCGTCTTATACGCCCAGTCGTCTTATACGCCGGAAAATACGGTAACTAAAAAACGACACTCTCTAAACGCCTTTCACCTCAATGGGCTTTCTCAAAAGGGTAGAGTAGGCCTACTATATACCTGTGGGCTAACAAATTGGGGTGAAAAGTGTTCAGGCAGTGTGATTTTTTGGGTGCAGACTATATGCATTGAGTTACTTTATCATTAATAGAATAAAATATTAAGAACGAGCTAATTATGGAGTGTAACTCTTTATCTTCTTATCTTACTACAGCTTTCATTGTTCTTACTCTGGCTGAATGACAGGCCGTTAAGAAGATTAAAAAGTTCTGGCAATTCCAGGTATTGAAGGACGTTGCCTGCCATTTTTTTATACACATTCATATAGCTTTGGGAAGATGGGAGGATCAAGAGGCAGGAGACAGTTTCTGTCACTACCAGGAAATGTCATAGCTTTACCCATTTAGAACAGTCCTGCATACAGGCACAGGATATGGCAGTGAAAGCTGTTTCAGATATACACTATATTACTAAAAGTATTGGGACGTCTGCCTTTACAAGTGCATGAAGTTTAATGGCATCCCAGTCTTAGTCCGTAGGGTTCAATATTAAGTTGGCCCACACTTTGCAGCTATAACAGCTTCAACTCTTGCGGGAAGGCTGTCCACAAGGTTTAGGAGTGTGTCTATGGGAGTGTTTAACCATTCTTCCTGGAGTACATTTGTGAGGTCAGGCACTGATGTTGGACAAGAAGGCCCGGCTTGCAGTCTCCGCTCTATATCATCCCAAAGGTTTTCTATCAGGTTGAGGTCAGGACTCTGTGTAGGCCAGTCAAGTTCCTCCCCCCCAAACTCGCTCATCCATGGGCCTTGCTTTGTGCACTGGTGTGAAGTCTTGTTGGAACAGGAAAGGCCCATCCCCAAACTGTTCCCACAAATATCTTGGTATGCCGACACCTTATGAGTTCCCTTCACTGGAACTAAGGGGACAAGCCCAACCCCTGAAATCCCCCTTCCGCCAAATGATTTGGACCAGTGCACACAGCAAGGTCCATATAGACACGGATGAGTGAGTTTGGGGTGGAGAAACTTGACTGGCCTGCACAGAGTCCTGACCTCAACCCAGTAGAACACCTTTGGGATGAATTAAAGTGGAGACTGCGAGCCAGGCCTTCTATCCAACTGTTATAGCTGCAAAGGGTGGGCCAACTCAATATTGAACCCTACGGACTAAGACTGGGATGCCATTAAGAAAAGCCACTCATCTAGGTAGGGCGGGTTGTTATATGGCCAACATCCCAGATAAACTGCAAAAGAAAAAAAAAACCCTGATAGGGAATGAGACTTTAACGGCCAAAATAACACCACAATTGTAAAATGTAAAACATGTTTTTAATGAATAAACATAAAATCAACAATATGGAAAAAACACATGAAATACAAAACATAAATCACAATAGAATACTTGTCATAGTGAGACAAGGATGTAGTAAAGCACAGATTTCCAAAGGGCACCCAACACCCTACGTGTTGCGGGAATACCCTTCATCAGGGGTGTAAGCAATGGAGTTCAGAGTGCTAATGTACATGTATTTCCTGAGAAGATGACCAAGTCAAGATGGAAGAAGGATCCAAAAGAGATGACTAAGAAGCAGTGTTGGGGGTAACTAGTTACAAAGTAACTGATTACAGTAACGACATTACTTTTTTGGTAACAAAGTAATGTAACTAGTTACAATACTAATATTGGTAACTACACTACTTTACTAGGCTATAGGAGGTAACTACACTACTTTACTAGGCTATAGGAACGCGCTTTCCTGCGTTACCCAAGCCGTGCGATACAATCGTTATTTCGAAGAATAGAGAGGGATGAAGTTTATGACTTTTTGTTGCACTTTATGTTTTATTCTGTTTTTTCAGGTTTTGTTCTCATGTTTCCCAAAGCCTGTGTTTATACAATAAACTCTATGCAGAAACAGTGTCATGTATCTTCTTCTACACGGTCAATTAAGACCCCGTTCAGACAGGGGCGACACGACTTGCTGGGGCGACCTGTGAAGTCGCGGTGCACAGCGTGCACTGCGACCTCGGCGCGATTTGCATGGACTTCATATAATTGAAGTCAATGCAAGTCGCCTCCAGGTCGCCCCAAAGAAGTACAGGACCCTTTTTCTAAGTCGGAGCGACTTGTGTCGCTCCTATTAGAACGTTTCCTGTACTATTCAATGGCGGGCGACCGACCGCGACTTGTCAGGCGACCAAGTCGCCTGACAAGTCGCGTTAGTGTGAATGGAGTCTAAGAAAGAGGAAAGTAAAGTAATAAGTAGTGAAGTTACTTTTCAAATGCAGTAACTAGTAAAGTAATCTTGTTACAATTTACAGAAGTAATTAGTAACTAGTTACATTTTTTGAGTAACTACCCCAACACTGCTAAGAAGAATAAAGGAACGTCGAAAGTGGAGATGAGAAGATGGCCGAAAAAATGTCTCTAAACACAGGTCCCTGTATAGAGAAATTATTTGGCTCAATTGTAACAAATCCCAAATGAATAAGTAAGTGCATATATGAGAATGTGGAACATCCTTGTTTAACCACTTGCCGTCTGCTCACGTTGAGCCTACTGCGGCAAAGTGGTTCGTTATCGTCTGACGACGTAGACCTACGTCGTCAGACACTCCCCTTTCTCGGCGGCGCGCGCGCGCCGCCGGAGGCTCGCTCCCGCTGTATTCAGTCACAGCGGGAGTCAGGCCAGGGGAGGAGCAGCGGCGATCGCCGCTGCTCTTCCCCGATCGTCGGGGAATCGAGTGTGGAGATCCACCCGCCTGTGTAAACACAAGCGGGCGGATCTCTGAAGTGACAGGCAGGGTCAGATTGCAGGGTTCAGCATAGTTGAACCCTCGATCTGTCCTTGTGTCACACAGTCACCTCCCCCCCACACGTCAGTAAGCACCAGGCATACACTAACCCCTCCCTCTCCAATAAAATTAACCCCTTCCCTGCCAGTGTAATTTTTACAGTAACAGTGCATATATATAGCACTGATTACTGCAGTAATGTCACTGGTACCCCCAAAAGTGTCAAAAATGTCAGTCAGGGGTCCGATCTGTCCGCCGCAATGTCGCAGTCCCGCAAAAAAAATCGCAGATCGCCGCCATTACGCGTTAAAAAAATAAACACCAAAAATGACAGAAATCTTTCCCTTAGTTAGTAAACGCAATAACTTTTGCGCAAACCAATCAAAATACGCTTATTGTGATTTTTTTTACCAAACATAGGTAGCATAAAACAAATTGGCCAAAAATTTAAAAAAAAATAGATTTTGGGGAGATTGGGGGGAATTTCATATAAAAAAATTTGAAAAATATTGTTATTTTTTCAAAATAAACGCTCTTTTTTTGTTTATAGCGCAAAAAGTAAAAATCGCACAGGTGATCAAATACCACCAAAAGAAAGCTCTGTTTGTGGGAAAAAAAGGACGTCAAATTCGTTTGGGTACAGAATCGCACGACCGCGCAATTGTCCGTTAAAATCGCACAGTGCCGAATCGCAAAAAGTGGCCCAGACGTAAGACAGCAAAATCCTCTAGTGGTAAAGTGGTTAAGCCCACATGCAGGTGGCAATGTTAGATCATGGCACTGGTCAAATGCTGAAGGAAGTACAGGTAATCAATCCTGAAAGCCCAGGTAAAGAAAACCTGAGCTTTACAGAGGAAGGATGAGAAAAAACGCCGTCTGGGTCGGTGAGACCTTAATGGGATGCCATTAAAGTTTATGTGCGTGTAAAGGCAGGCATCCCAATACTTTTGGTAATATAGTGTATATGTAGGCACTTCTAGGTGCCTAAACTTTATATCTGCTAGCAGCTTTTTTTTTCAATGACAGGGTCTCTTTAATGGTAGCACTAGCTATAGCTTAAAACAATGATGAAGCAGACTTCAAGCAGTACAGTTATGTTCTTTGTAAATGCTTGCGATTCCTAGCGTCTTCATCCTAAATGTTTACACGCAAAAAAAAAAATGGCTGTATTCGGACTTAATGTGGAGCTACAGCTGCAACTCATGATCAAAATAAATCAAAACAAACTCGGTACATTTAATATATTATGTCAGTTTTATCCTGACTTTAGGTGTCCTTTAAATATGTGCTTTAATCTTTATAAAGCTCATTTTTTAAAGTCATGCATGCAATGCAATTTTTCAAGGGGAGATTAACGTAGAACGTAAGGACAGCTGGATTCTATTGTAGAAAGGGGTATGTTGGTGCCAAGTAAAACAGCAGAGAGAGGAAGGCGCTCAGGTTTGTTAGTTTGAAGGAACAGACCACATGGTGTCCACGGCAGGCTAGGAGTTCTCATGTTCTGCTTGTACTGTCTCCGAGGAGTTGGGGTGAGGTGGAGGGGGGGGGGGGTCATTGTTTATAATGATAGCTTCCAGATGCTCTAGACAGCCAGAGCCAAACCCATGGGGTTTTGACAAAGACTTGAGATAACACTGGACTAAGTTCTTTATATTTTATGAGCTACATCTTCAAGTCTGAGCTCCTGCTTCAAACTAGCTGATAAAAAATATAACTGAGAAAAACATAACCCACAAAAGCATATTGCTGATGAAGGCTTTCGTCTTTTTTTCTCTATGGATTAGCAAGATTTATTGAATAATATTAAGTGATCCTGCAGTTATCGAATCTGCATTTAAACCGGGGTGGATTTTCTAAAAATAAACAGTTAACCACTTGCCGACCGCCTCCCGACTATATACGGTGGTGGTCAGCCCCTCCCAGGCAAAGTGACGTACCGTTACGTCACTAGCCTGGGAGCCAATAGGGGGCGAGCGCGCGCCGCCGGAGGCGCGCTCCCGCCCCCGCTCATTCACTAAGCAGCCCGCATGTGTGACCGGTGGACCCGATGTCCGTCAAGGGTCCGATCTGTCCGCCACAATGTCGCAGTCCCGCAAAAAAAATCGCAGATCTCCGCCATTACTCGTTAAAAAAAAAAAAACAATAAAAATGACAAAAATCTTTCCCTTAGTTAGTAAATGCAATAACTTTTGCGCAAACCAATCAAAATACACTTTTTGCGATTTTTGTTTACCAAACATATGTAGCAGAAAACAAATTGGCCTAAAATGTTAAAAAGTTTAGATTTTTACATTTTTTGGGGGGGAATTTCATATAAAAAAATGTGAAAAATAGTTACTTTTGCAAAATTGTTGCTCTTTTTTTGTTTATAGCGCATGATCAAAAAAATCGCACAGGTGATCAAATACCACCAAATGAAAGCTCTGTTTGTGGGGAAAAAAGGACGTCAATTTCATTTGGGTACAGCGTCGCACGACCGTGCAATTGTCCGTTAAAGTCACGCAGTGCCGAATCGCAAAATACCCCCTGGTCAGGAAGGGGGTAAAATCTTCCGGGGTTAAGTGGTTAAAGAGGAATGGAACTCTCATGTCAAAGGCAAAAAAAGAAATGTACCAGTCTAAAGTATTGTCAGGGTAATTCCAAACCCTGGCGTGGTTCTGCCCTATCAGCTGACTCTGGGTCACTGGAGAACAAAGTAACTGGATCATGCGACCCAAAAAAGAAGTGTGGCCAAAAAAGCTTTGGCTATACTTCTCTTTTAATTCAGCTCTGTAATAATCATCACTTAGGGCTAATTCACACCATCTGCTGCATTACAACACAGCGGCTGGTGTGTGGTGAAGTCCAGTCGGATTAATGTAGTTCTGATATTGGCCCATCTCACTGTTCGCTTTTTCTTTTTTAAATAAACTTTATTTACTTACTTTATTTATTTAATGTCATCCAGGCATATCATTCAATTGGCCGCTGCATAGCCACCATTTCCCAGGGCATGCTACACATGCCACAAGATTTACATTATTTTTCTGCTCCATCCCAGGGTTACCTAGGTTTTCCATAATTCTAGGCATACTCACCTTTTTGCTTTGATTTTTTAATTGCAAAGCCAAGCTGATTACTTGTTATACAGTGTCTTGAAAAAGTATTTTTCCCCTTTGAAATTTTCCTCATTTTGTCATTTTACAGCCAAAAACTTTATTTTATTGAGATTTTGTGTGATAGACCAACACAAAGTGGGACATAATTGTGAAGTGGGAGGTAAATGGTAAGTGGTTTTCAAAATGTTTTACAAATAAACATCTGAAAAGTGTGATGTGCATTTGTATTCAGCCCCCTTTACTCTTATACCCCTAACTAAAATCTAGTGGAACCAATTGCCTTCAGAATTCACCTTAGTAAAAAGAGTCCACTTGTGTGTATTTAAATCTTAGAATAAATACAGCTGTTCTCTGAAGCTCCAAGTGGTTTGTTAGAGAAACTTAGTGAACAAACAGCATCATGAAGGTCAAGGAACACACCAGACAGGTCAGGGATAAAGTTGTGGAGACGTTTAAAGCAGGGTTAGGTTATAAAAAAAAAATCCCAAGCTTTGAACATCTCACGGAGCACTGTTCAATCCATCATCTTAAAATGGAAAGAGTATGGCACAACTGCAAACCTACCAAGACATGGCCGTCCACCTAAACTGGTAGGCCAGCAAGGCGAGCATTAATCAGAGAAGCAGCGAGGAGGCCTATTGTAACTCTGAAGGTACTCTTGAACGTAGGGGGTGGAGTGTATGGTCACTGAGCGTACAAGTGTGAACACGGACAATTAGAAAGAATGGGATTTTGCATAGACAGGTGTAGGAAGGTATAGGAAAGCACAAAGCAAGTGTGAATGGGCATATAATGGGCTATTATTTTTTTATGTTGTTATTTTTGGATGAAGATCTGCTTTAAATGTCTGAAACTTTCCTAATTTACCAAATATATTTATTGTTGAATGTTTTTAAATCTTTTTTTTTACATAAAATATTTCATGAAAAGTAAATTACTTGTTATGGGATAATGTTAAGTGTACCTTTATTAACTGTCACATTTATCTTCTCCTCAGTTACTTTATGAAGTTCTATTGCTTGGTGTTTCACGAGTAAAGGCCCATACACACGATAAGAAAATCTGAAGGGAAATTTCGTCCGACGACCGATCTGCCAATTTTCGGATTGTTAGTATGGTGCTTTCGACAGCCGACTCCGACTTTTCTGCCTAAAAAATCCTGAAGTGCAGGCTATAAAATTTTGATCATCCGTCAACACAATGTCCGATTTTCGTCTCATTTGTACAGTTATTAACGGAAAAAAATCTTGAGAGCAAGACTAGGCATGCTCAGAGACGAAAAAACACATACAAAACAATCCAACACATAACATCACTTCTGAAGTAGAATTCTGTCGTACGGGAAAATTCGTATGAAAATAACCTCTTCACTTTCCACATTAGACTAGCATGCCACAAAAAACGGATGACAGATCGTTCGATAATCTGATCATGTGTACGGGGCTTTACCCTCCGAGCAGCCAGCAATTCACTTGACATTATTCAGGAAACAAGCCATCAGAAATCTTCATGTAGAGATAAGCTGGGACTATTGGCTTGAGGTTTAACCTAGAATGCCAGACCATCCCATTCCCAGCGGTTCTATAAGACTGTCAAACTCTGCTACAGCAAAAATATAAATTTATAACCATGAAAGGAGGTTGTAATTTCCTTCTTTCATGTACTGGAGCATGGCATGAGGATCTGAGGTACAGCTGCCAATTCCTAACAAAGAGGGAACCATTTTGACATCCAGACATGTAAACTGTTGAAAACATGTACCAAATATCCTGTGGTATGATCTATATAAGGTCAATAATATGCAAGATTTATTATTGTTACAATTACTTATAAAGCCCTGACAATATAGCGCTTTATGTTTATATTCTACATTTATACCAGTCTCTGCCCTTACCAGAGTATGGGTAAAAAATTGGGTCCAAAAAGTCCCAGACCTGCACAAGATGGACGATGAAGAATATCAAACAACTAGTGCTAAAAAATGTAGTGTACTGTTTTAAGGGCAGCTCGTTGAAAGGCCATATTAGCCTAAAAATAAGATGTGGATAGTATATAACCGCGCTCTCAATTTGTTCAAATAAATATGTGACATCAAACTTGTGGCAAAAAGTGGAAATAATTAAGGAATAGAAACTTTTATACTATTAAGTGTTCACACCAACTAATTGTGAATGTGCCACTTCCACCACCATCTGACGTAAAAATTTGATGCAATATTGTAAAGTCCGTTTTGCAAAAAAATGTAAATTAAAAATTAAAAACAAAAGTCTAAGTTAGATCCAAATAACGGAGTGATGCTTAAACACCAAAGTGAAAAATAGTGCCACCACTATATGTGTGTATAGCTCACTCACCAGAACATCTTGACCCCTATTGCACAAAGTCAAGAACAGCGCCAGGAACACATTACTTCTGCCATTTTTGAATGCAGATGGAACACAAACGATTCTGATTTTATTGCTGTTACTGCTTTACCTTGGTGTAAGTGGAATTTTATTTGTTCTTAATACATTTTATTACATTCTACACTATGAGAGGCCCCTCTTTTCTTCCCCTCCTCATATGAGCCATTTGTTGATTATATAAAGGAGCAGGCACGCTTTATTATTGGTGCAATTCTGGATAACCTCTTATACATTCAAGTCTCTGGCTGGATGCAAGTGATAGAAAAGGTAATGTGATGCCTTTGTATTATGTGAACTCATTCACACAAAATACAAAGGCTTCTGTGAATGGGCAGCAGAGGGCAGAGGTGGGCATAGCTGATGTGTATGCTTCTCTCCTCTCACAGCTGAAGCGTGTCCTCTGGGAGTGCAATACACTTGTCATATATACGTAATAGAGATGAGTCCAAGAGGTAACATCCACCTAATTGGACATAACTCATGGAGTGCTTGCACATGTGCAAAGTTGCTAAATTCCTGGAGTTAAGCTTTAAAAGTCCATTCTATTAATTTGTACAATGATAGCATGTACAGTTTGAAATCTGTCAGTGCCTCCATGCCATGAATACATCTGTCTGTTCGCTGTAAAGCCAGGGCCCTCTGTTATTTCTCATTGAACACACCTGAAACAGGGCGGTCTTGTGGCAGAATTTATGGCAGATTGAAAATTCTCTATAAGTGTAAAAGAAAGCACCCTTTATTGCCCTGTAGGGTAGGTATTCTTCAAGGAAGTTGTCATTTAATGTTTAGTCAGACTGCCTTTTCTGGTCACAATAACATTACAAAATGCTGTGCTGTTTTCAGAAGTGTTTAAAAACTCAAGCTGGCCATACATTATGCAATTTTATTTGCTTCAACCATGGGATGAAAGAAAGAAAATTGCTGGATGACCCTTTCAACACAGTCAATGTAGATGGGGGAATCCCTTCCGCTGTGCTTTTGTATTCTGACAGTGGGAGGTTTCCCCGCTATCAGAATACAATGATCACTGCTTGTGGCTATAGCCTGCGGCAGTGATCATAAAAAAAAAAATCAAGAGTCTGGTTATACTGAAGGCGATCAATAGATCTATCTCAGTAGCCTGCCATAGCTAGATTGGAATTAATTTGGTTACTTCTGCACCAACTTCATTTCAATCCATCTATGACCGGCTTTAGAGGTAAAAGTACAAAAGGAAGTTTTTAGTCTTCTCAAATAAAATAATGTTACCTTTAGAGATCCAAATAGATTCAATGTAAGTGAAACCATGAAGGAAATGTCCACTCTTCCTGAATCAGCCTAGGTTTTTAGGGCTTATTTAAAACTAAAGTAGGCCTAAACATTTTCCCTTAGAAAAAGTAATAAGAGGTACACACATACCACAAATGCTGAAATCCAAATTAATCTCTCTGTCATTATTGGTTTCATAACCAAGCACCTAAGCCTTTGTGTTAGGTAAAGAATCTAAATTTAATCAGAACTACTCATTGGTTCACTCTGCCTAAGTGTCATTTACTTGAAGCCCAACTCCAGGAATTACTCAATTGGGGTGGCCAACTGGAAGTGTTAAATGTTTGTTAACTCTAGGAGATGAGTAGTAAGGTTTAATGCTCACCCTACTCTTTGTTCTGGTGTCTCCTCCATTCAGGGTTGTGGGCAGCCCCACAACATCCTCATGTACAAAGCAGGGCTATTGGCATTGTCATTGTTTGACCACAGCCTAGACCAGTTGCACAGCTGGAGGGAGACAGCCAGAGAGAGGACTGGAAGGCAGCAACAGCAATAAAAGCTCTCCAGAAATTACAACTCTTGCCCCCTCTACTAAAATTGTGTTTTTGTCCCTATTGGAAAGTTTTCCTAACACTTGGGATGAGGGGAATTTCCCCATCAAGGTAACAGACAGCTAGGTTCTGGGGAGAAATGGTTAAACTCATTAACTTTAGCCTTCAGATGACCCTCCTGGCATCTCCAGAACTGGCGTTGTTGGGAATTCAGAACGATGCGCAGAGGCCTAGATGCACCAAATAGGCAGGGGGTTTACTCCCCGGGCGCATCTCGGTCTGCTGCTGGTGTGGCTGTGATACCCCATTTTTGTATTCTTGTACGAACTGAAGGTTGGGCATTGCTATCCTTACAGTTTTTAATATGAATCTCTGTGAGTGTATATTTTAAAAGGTAACTCCAATTTCAAGGGAAAAAAATAGTAATTAAAGAAAAAACAATATAGCATATACAATTGCGACACAAATCATATTGTAATTGAATGTTGTGACAGTATTCACTGTCACTGGAAGTTAAAGACAGATGATTAATGGTTTGAATTGCTTCAGATGGGACGGTCATATTTGCCAGCAATATCTCCATATAGGAATATAAAGATTTATTCCCATTTGCCATGAAATCTGTTCTTCCTAAATGCTGTGTATATTACATATCTTTCAATGTCAGACAGTTTTTCCTTTTGTTGTGTATTGGGAGGGAATGTGGATTGCCCTGTCTCATTGTTAAGTGTTAATGACCTCACATTGTTCTGTCTGTCTGCCTTAAAAGAAACTTATTATGGGATGTATATAGGTATGTGGATTGGATGCTAAGGGGGAGGGGGGATTGTCCCACATTGTGTACACTGTATGAGAGTGTAAAACTCTGTTCCTATTGGATGGTGAATGTTACGTCCAACAAGGTCCACCTGGGTGGTAACCTTGTGGGTGAAAACTGTATATAAGTCTGTTTTCTTGTTTAATAAAGTTGTTCTAGAGTTACTTCACCCTCAATCTAGAGTCCTGTCTCTTATTGGGGGAATCTGCTACAAGGGATTGCTATGGTCTTCCATACACCCTTAGATAATCACTGAGCTCTTGTAAGAGCTTGTGTAAGAGCTTGTTCTGCGGCACTCTCTGGGGAAAGAGAGGTTCACCCACAGGATCCTGGAGCCTTGTCGTAGGTCCAGGGTGGGTAGGAGATGCCAAGACCCTAACCAAGCTGCGGCGGTTCGTGGGGTCTGAAGTGGTTATGGTGTCTGGTGGAGTGCTTGGAGCCCTCGGAAAGCACTAGGAGCATCTGTCAACGGAGGTACCCAGTCAGGGGTGCCCTGTTCCGTTACAAATGTTACTAAAAATTACTTTTACTTTTCAATCTATAGCTGTTGTCATTTTCTGAAAATGCAATGCAATATGGCTACCTGGAGCTGTTCTGTACACAGAATGTGTACTGACCACACCCCAGAAACATAATTTCCTGCTTGTGTGAATGGCTCACCAATTTTCCCAGAAGTCTGGCTAAGATACAATTTAGATTTCTGGCATCCCCTGCAACAAAAATGTAATAGGAACATGTCTAAAGGGATTCAGGCCCAGCAGTTTTCCTCATTAGAGCTCTGCAGCTGCCCCAGCTGATAGATAATTATGAAACCACTCCCATTTGACCCACTCAGCACAGAGAAACACACAGGCATTTCTTCAGAATAACAAAAGGTAGGAATCTGCAACAAAGTTTGTTAAAATCCTTGTAATGCACATACATCACCCAGAGGGGAACGTTTTTTTTCTCAACAAAAGTGGACTTACGCTTTAAGTCATGAGGATATTGATCTTTTTTGCCACTGCCCGTGTGTGATGCATTACTTTGACTACTTCCATACTACTGACTTTGTACCATGCCTTTGTTTCAATAAGCCCCCATTCACACTAGCGCGACCAAGTCGCCTGACAAGTCGCGGTGGGTCGCTCGCCATTGATTAGCACAGGACCCGTTCTAATAGGAGCGACACAAGTCGCTCCGACTTAGAAAAAGGGTCCTGTACTACTTTGGGGCGACCTGGAGGCGACTTGCATTGACTTCAATGATATGAAGTCTGTGCAAGTCGCGCCGAGGTCGCTGTGCATCACAGGTCGCCCCTGTCTGAACAAGGGTTTTAAGGAAACTTCCGTTGTTAAAAAAAAAAAAAAGAAAACAGACAGCCTGATAAAGGTTCCTACTGTTCCTTGCTCTATTTAAAACAAAATAAAAGGTTCTGGGTAGAGTTAGGTTTTAAACACCATTTAAGTCACTAACTTGGAACTAGCCCATGAATTTGCATTTTCAGAAGGAGAGGGCAGCAACGGCAACTTCTATGTTTCTCGTAGTACTTGCATTGTGTAATCATCCATCAGTCAGCCAACCTTGTTTCCTAAGATCATGTCATTTATATTCCATATTCACTATGATGAAGTTGTAGGTATATATACCTGTCTCCCAATATATAAAAATATCTCATAACTACTTTGGGCAACTGGTAGGGCCAGATGGGAATCAAATCTTTATTTAAAATTTAAAGAGTTGTCAATTGCAAACTTTGAACTAAAGGAAAAAATAGAGAGGGAGTACTGTATGTGCAAAAATTACAGTTAAATAATTTTTTTTACATCACAGGAAATATAACTGAAAAGTCATGACATGCTAGCTGTGACTCACTTACTCTGCACTCTTTTAAAGCTGTGTCTCTTCTTCCCAAATCCTGCTCAGGAAATGTACAATTCCGGGAGAGATTGATAAGACACAATCGGATTCCCCTCTCTGACAAGAAACTGACACAGCAAATGTTCAACAACCTGCATCTTTGTTTTTTTTTATGTTTATTTTTGGGGGATTTTGGTAATACACACTTATTTTACTGGTGGTAACAAATCATTAAAAAAAAAATTATCATCCAGAATTTAATGTTTAATATATATTCGCTCCTATTTGTGGGAATTATTCATTTAACATCCTAATTTCTATTTCTAGAATCTCCTTTCTAAAACTCTTTTTAATTATTTATTTTATACTAAGTTTTAAATATTAGACCGGGTTTTTAATAGTATTCATATGATATAGTTAAACTCCAATTTTTACAATTCAATATAATTTGGTATTATAGTATTCCCATGCCGTGTAATAACTTTGATTGATATTTATATTTATTTTCCATGTATAATATTTTCTATTATGATATACTTTGATACACTTATTTGTTACCTGATGCTTCAAATGAAATATACATTTTTTTTTTAAACAGAAATAGTTTATATACTGTAGCCTTTGGGCTTCAATAAGTTATTAAAATAATAGTTAAAATAATAGTTAAAATAATAGTTGAAAAAAAAAAAAACCTTTGCAAATCTACGAGTAACTGATCTATTTTCTTAGAGTCTACATTTTTAAAACACCAAAAAAAACTATCTGCCCCAATATTTCTATTTTCAGAGGTACAACCATAAAAACAGTTCTAATCTGTTATATCAACCAAAATGCTAACCAAAGTCACTGGCTATACCACAGACAAAAATTACTAAAAATAAAGTCCCTGACACACCAACTAATTTTACTGTTTATGATTTGCACTCACTGTCATAGTGACTAATGACACTGTACAGAATTTTCCTCCGACCATCACACTGACTGAGCCTACTGTGTCATATATAAGCTACTAACTACTGTCATGCTCAAAAATGACTTACAACTGTCATAACCACTAATGCCAGTGTATATACTCTATCACCAACCAGCAGAAAAGTTCCCTTCTGTGCATAGGAACACATCCAAGTAACACCTATAGAGAACTACATGTTCTTAGCAGATGTTTCTTAATTTTCTTTTTAAATTGGCATTTATTAAGCACAAAGTTGGTACCTAGTTGACGTCATAATGTTTGGATACCAATTATGACCAAAAATTCCAAAGAATAAACATATACCATAAGGCAAAAATCATGCCATCATTCTTTTTTGTATTACTCTGTCTTCTTACAGAACAATATAGCTTATCCATCATAGATATGTCATTTTTAAGCTGTTATCCCAGCAATTTTTTTTTTAAGCAAGTTCCCCAGCTTTTCTGTTATATTGCTTCTTCAGGCAATCCCCAGTTCATCTGGAAATACAGCCTACTAACTCATCTAGCAGGGAGTTATGTGGTGGGTAACCAGTTTAATGCCCCCACTGGTTCTGCAGGACTAGGGACATAGCCCTTTAGACTCCCTTTCCCTGTGCTACTGGGGGAGAGAAGATCCAGAAGCTCATTAAGCATCCCCCAGACTTCCCAGAAAATTCTCTCTTAACAGGATCAAAATACATTTTTTTTGGATGGGGAGGGGTTTTTTTTGTAATCCTCGGTGCAAAAAAAAAAAAAAAAACGTAGGTGTACAAAAAAGGTGCATGTGCAAACACACACAAAAAAGTGCATTTAAGGATGTGCCCCCCTCCATCCCGAAGGGGTAGGGCCTTAACCTCAACCCCCAGGGTGCAAGGCTCCTGACAGGAACAAGGTTTCAAACATGGTCCACCTAGCCAAAAGGCCTGGCGGACCCCTTTTCTTATAGTCAGCTGAAGCCAACCAATGAATACTAAGTTGAGGGGCTCTCTTGAAAGGAGACCCCCCCCCCCCAGTTCAGGGGAGGAAGGAGAATGACCACTCATCCTTCCCCTAGACTTTAGCATAGGCCCAAGGACCACATCCTCCATCCAGTGATAAAAAACACACAGAAAAGTGAAAGGTGACACACGTAAGAAAAAAACTATATAAATAAATAAATAATGGCAGTGCTATGTGCACTGGCTAGGCCCTGAGGCCTGGTAGCAAAAATTACCCCGGACTTAGCCAAAAGGCCTAGCCCACAGAAGTGCAGTGCAGAAAATGTTTTGATGCTGTGACCATGTGCTCATTCACACTGTGAGTTTAACACACCCAAGTGCTACTAAGCACACCCCTGGAGTGACTATTCTAAAGGACACAGACTCTCTCCTTCCCATGGCCAGACAAGGCAGACCCATTTAAATTAGTAGGAACTGGGTCCATCAAATTTTCCTGGGGGAATTACTCCCGTGCCCCAACTGCCCATGGGCACCTGGGTTTCTGTTCCAGCCGGTACTAGCCATCAGAGCTTCCATCATACCCACAGGGAAACCATAGAGCCAGAAATTCCTACCAAAAGGCCAGAATGACGGCAGAGTACCCCTATTAAACATTGATAAACAGATACTTCACTTGAGCCAAAAGCTGAGAAATGGATTGGGGGAGGGGGGGGTGGTTAGCCTAAAAATTCTGAGATTCCAGAGATGAGCTTTAAAGTCTATGAAAAACATACAGAGCCACCCAATCAGATTTCGTTTTTTTACCAATTTATAGTTCTTTTATACTTTTTATAGAGTTCCAAGGAAACTCTAACTGAATTTCTCTTATTCAGTCCCTTTTTTTTTTGCTATATCTGTTTGATAACTGCACAAAATACATGTTGGTTTTTCCAGAAGTCTTGTGAGCTCTGGGAGGAGTTATGGAGATGAGGAGAGGTCTGTGTTCTTTGTAATCCAACAGAAATGTTAAAGGCAGGGCTGACAACACCTTCTTAGGCCAGCCATATCCCGTTCGAATCTTGGCCGGTTCAGCGGGAACCAACTGAGATTTGAACCGTTAATGGGCAGGCTTAATATACCAAGTTGATCAATGGGTTTAACTTGGGTACAACCAGCCTGCCAGATTCTCTTGCGATTATCGCTAGCGGCTGCTATAACTGCTAGCAATAATCACAGTCTTCTCACCGCCGGGACAGCTTGGACACAATGGCCCGGAAAGAGGGATTCCTGAATCAACAAGGTCTGTGTTAATGGCATAATGGAAATAATGGAATGCAATGCCAAGCTGCAGTTTCCAAAGCAAGCAAAATCTTTTCTTGTATTAGGAGAAGTATGAACTCCAGAGAGGGATATCATTTTGCCCCTGTACAGATCATTAGTAAGACCTCATCTGGAATATGCAGTTCAGTTTTGGGCACCAGTTCTTAAAAATGATATTGGGGAACTGGAGAAAGTGCAGAGAAAGGCAACCAAACTGATAAGAGGCATGGAGGAGCCCAGGTATGAGGAAATATTAGAGGAACTGAGTTCATTCTCTCTTGAGAGGAGATTAAGGGGTGATATGATCAACATGTACAAATACATAAGAGGTCCATATAGTGAAATTGGTGTTGAGTTGTTCACTTTAAGGTCATCACAGAGGAAAAGGGGGCACTTTTTACATCTGGAGGAAAAGAGATTTTATCTCCAAACACAGAAAGGTTTCTTCACAGTAAGAGCTTTGAAAATGTGGACTAGACTCCCTCGAGTTGGTTCTGGCCAGCTCAGTAGATTGTTTTAAGAAAGGCCTGGATTCTTTCCTAGATACTGGATACAAATAAATAAAGATAAAGTTGATCCAGATAATATCCGATTGCCTCTTGGGGGATAAGAAAGGATTTTTTCCGCTGCTAGAACAAATTGGATCATGCTTGATTGGGGTTTATTTTATTTTTTTTTGCTTTCCTCTGGATTAACTGTGGTTATAGGACTGCATATATAGGACTGTGTATGTATGTGTGTGTATGTACAGTATCTCACAAAAGTTTTTTTTTTTTTTTTAACACATTTTTGTAAATATTTTATTTTATATATTTTTTATTTTATATCTTTTAATGTGTCAACACTGAAGAAATGACACTTTGCTGCAATGTAAAGTAGTGAGTGTACAGCTTGCAGAACAGTGCAAATTTGCTGTCCGCCTTAAAATAACTCAACACACAGCCATTATTGTCTAAACCACTGGCAACAAAAGTAAGTACACCTCTACGTAATAATGTCAAAATTGGGCCCAATTAGCCATTTTCCCTCCCTGGTGTCATGTGACTCCTTAGTGTTTCAAGGTCTCAGGTGTGAATGGGAAGCAGGTGAGTTAAATTTGGTGTTATTGCTCCTACTCTCTCATACTGGTCACTGGAAGTGCAACATGGCACCTCATGGCAAAGAACTCTCTGAGGATCTAAAAAAGGAATTGTTGCTCTACATAAAGATGGCCTAGGCTATAAGAAGATCCAAGACCCCGAAACTGACATGGTAGCCAAGACCATACAGCAGTTTAACAAGACATGTTCCACTCAGAACAGGCCTCGCCATGGTCGACCAAGGAAGTTGAGTGTACATGCTCAGCGTCATATCCAGAGGATGTGTTTAGGAAACAGACATATGAGTGCTGCCAGCATTGCTGCAGAGGTTGAAGGGGTGGGGGGGTCAGCCTGTCAGTGCTCAAACCATACGCCGCACACTGCATCAAATTGGTCTGCATGGCTGTCGTCCCAGAAGAAAACCTTTTCTAAAGATTATGCAGAAGAAAGCCCGCAAACAGTTTGCTGAAGACAGTCAGACTAAGGACATGGATTACTGGAACCATATCCTGTGGTCTGATGAGACTAAGATAAACTTATTTGGTTCAGATGGTGTCAAGCGTGTGTGGTGGCAACCAGGTGAGGAGTACAAAGACAAGTGTGTCCTGCCTACAGTCAAGCATGGTGGTGGGAGTGTCATGCTCTGAGGCTGCATGAGTGCTGCTGGCACTGGGGAGCTACAGTTAATGGAGGGAACCACGAATGCCAACATTTACTGTGATATACTGAAGCAGAGCATGATCCCCTCCCTTCGGAGACTGGGCCACAGGGCAGTATTCCAACATGATAACGACCACAAACACACCTCTATGAAAACCACTGCCTTGCTAAAGAAACTGAGGGTAAAGGTGATGGACTAGCCAAGCATGTCTCCAGATCTAAACCCTATTGACTATCTGTGGGGCATCCTAAAACGGAAGGTGGAGGACCACAAGGTCTCTAACATCCACCAGCTCCATGATGTCGTCATGGAGGAGTGGAAGAGGACTCCAGTGGCAACCTGTGAAGCTCTGGTGAACTCCATGCCCAAGAGGGTTAAGGCAGTGCTGGAAAATAATGGTGACCACACAAAACATTGAGACTTTGGGCCCAATTTGGACATTATCACTTAGGGGTGTACTCACTTTTGTTGCCAGTGGTTTAGACATTAATGGCTGTGTGTTGAGTTATTTTGAGGGGACATTGTAGCAAAGTGTCATTTGTTCAGTTTTGTCACATGAAAAGATATAATAGAATATTTACAAAAATGTGAGGGGTGTACTCACTTTTGTGAGATACTATATACAGTATATATATATATATATATATATATATATTTTTTTTTTTTACTTCTATTGGTTGTGTGTGTGTTTTTTTTTTTTTTTTAGCCAAACTAACTACTAACTATGTGTTGACATTTTCTCCATGTATGGCCTGCCTAAGGAATTCAGAGCCAAAATGCACTGTGATACTATGTCAAGGAGGAAGCTAGCAGCACACTAAGGGGTTGATTTATTAGAGGCAAATAGGGCAGTTGGTCCAGAACTTAGTAAATGAGCTAAAGCTTCACTTTGCAAACAATACTCAATCACATGCAAGGAAGAAAAAAAAAGTTTTTGTTTGCACATGATTGGATGATGAAAGTCAGCAGAGCTTCTGCTCATTTACTAAGCTTTGGAGCAACTGTACTTGCAGAGTGCAACTTCACTTTGGAAAGTACACAGTCTATATGCCTTTAGTAAACCAACCCCCATATTTATGGCACATTGATTTATCTATATTTGCACCATGTTAGAGGTATAAAACATGGGGACATGTGAATGTATTCTTGGGATGTGCAAAATATTTTTTTTCTATTTTGCTTTGACTTACACTTTAAGGCCTCCATTGCATACACGTTTATTAATCTCCTGATTTCAATAGTATTATTTGCTTTACAGTAGACTTCATAGTGCTAATAAATATCACATGTGCAAAAGATTTTGTGCCCCCTATTGCCTCCTCTGCTTTGTTCTTCCATTATAATCATCATCAAACATAACATTTAATCCACAAGACATACCAAAAAAGACATAAAATATCATACACAAAACATTCCACATCCACAAAATGACAGCAATCAACAACCTGCACACTGCCTTGAAATTACCCCGTTCATGAAGGAGCACACATTACCTAATCCTCAAAAAAAATAAACCTTTAACAAAGACTGTCGATTCCCGTACATTATCTGGCCCATTTCTTGTTCAGCGACCGGGAATAATGGGGGAGGTTTTGACTTCTTTTCTTGTTCTGGTTTTTGCACTCAGAACTTGGCCCCCTCCCTGCTATCTGACCAGCCAGGAAAAGCATAACACATTCTAGAAGTGGAAATGCAGCAGAGGGATTGAGAATAAAAGATAAAGAGAGACAAGTGAGGCATGACACAAGACAGGGTTACTTGGCAAAACAAGCTGCTTCACTGCATTTTACAAATGCCCATTAAACCAAAGCACAGCAGTGCACTGCAACGTGTTGAGTTTCTTAAAGGGAAACTATGGTGACTTTTTTTGTGAGTCATTATTGGTATTTTTATAAAAATTGAATGTATTTTGTAATTTTTGGACGACTCAACCCACCTTTCACCATAAAGCATAAGTTTAAAATAATCCACTGTAGCAACATTTCTATATTTTCCATATTAATACAGAGCCAACGTATCTTGCAGCATTTCACATAGTACATAGAGTCACTCAATTGTCCTTCACAGGTGCTTACACTGTAATGTCCCTCCTATACTCCCTAGACCAGGTGCTTACACTCTAATGTCCCTCCTACACTCCCTAGACCAGTGGTTCTCAACTCGAGTCCTCAGGACCCACTAACAGGCCAGATTTTAGGAATTACCTTGGGGAGATGCAGACTAGAGTACTGCAATCACTGAGCAGCAAAATATATCACCTGGGATGTATTTCAGTTATCTTGCAAACCTGGCCTGTTAGTGGATCCTGAGGACCGGAGTTGAGAACCACTGCCCTAGACCTAATTTCGGTGGAAGCCTTGAGTTCCAGTTCACATATATATGAGATGTGGAAACCAGCACGATTCCAGTTGAGGTTCCCGCATCGCATGTCACATTGCCGACGGTTCACACTGACATCTGCCAACCACTGAGGGTGTCAATGCAAAGTTAATGACACCCACGGATCGGTTTGCAAATTGCAGTGTGAACTGCCAAATGGTGCAGGAATCAGATCGTATGGGTGTGAACACCCATGCAATCCGATTCCAGTGCGGATCAAAAAAAGGGTCCTGCACCATTTCGGTTGGGGATTCGATGCAAATTCAGCCATACATTGCATCACACAGACATCGCATGTGATCTGCAGTGCAGTGCGAATCACATGCCATGTCTAACATCGCGCCAGTGTGAACCCAGCT